>NW_021832128.1:0-192500 GCF_006345805.1 Octopus sinensis
CACATAAGCACACACACGTGTGCACATATAAATACTTGCATATGCATGAGTGCACATGTATATGTGCATGCAAGTATGCACTTGTATGCCCATACACACACATTCATGCATATGCATACAGTGAGCAGAGGCATATGTGCACTCACACATGTGAATGAGCACATGCACAAATACTTGAATGGTCATGCACGAGGGGTAATGTATAAGGGATGAGAGTATGCAAGTAGACAGGCATGGAGAAGTGTTGGAGATAGGTCATTTATGGTGCTGTTCATGGGAGTTAATTTGTGACAGTAAACTTGGTGCAGGCACTTCTACTGGTAGCTGATACTAAAAAGGTATATCCGTGTTGCAGTGGGAGGGAGGGAAGGGAGGGAGGAAGGGAGGGAGGGAGGGAGGGAGGAAGGGAAGAAGGTGGAAAGGAAGGAGGGAAGGAAGGATGGAAGGAGGGTGAGAGAAAGAGGGAGGAAGGGAGGAAGGAAGGAAGGGTGGCTGGGTTTGTGGATGGCTTGATGGATACATAGATAGTTTTTCAATTCCAATATACACATACACTAATTTTTGAAGATAGTTTATGCATGTGTATATTGGAGTTGAAGAATCGATGCACAACGTTTCATTCTATTTCCAAAGATAAAGTAGATACCACTAGCATTACATGCACAATGCTGAATAAAACACTAGCATTTACAATTGGCTGAATCAAAATACTATAACATCTGTCTTACAGAAAAACCTAATATCACCACCTCACTCTTTATTTTGACATGCTGAACTTTGCTCAGGTTTTCTCCAGGAATTAGAAGAAAAACTTTTATGGTGTACAAGAATTGGCCATTGATGCCAAAACTATTTGAAAGCATTAATTACTATAAATTATTGATGTCAGCAATGATCTGAAAGCATTAATTGCCATTTAAACAATTTGGTAGTTATCAGGCAGTTTTTCATTGATAAGCATGGTTGATAATAATATTGATTGCACAAAACTTTTGGGTTCAGATATGATACCATGTTTATCTTAAATATATCAAATATTAGATTCTAGGCTATGTACAAGAAAATAAATGAAAACATTAACATATACATGCATATATGGCCAGAAGACTGAGAATATTTCAAAAGCAATAAGTACTTACAAGTTTTTGTTGATTAGTGATATTGAATCACTAGATAAAGTTCTATTTCTCTTCAGGTCATTAACAGTTGACCCAATTAACTTTACTTGAGAGTTTAAGTCCTGAACAAGTTGTTCTGCTTTGCCCTGCAATGAGAAAATTTAATATCAAGTTAAAAATATATGCAATTTTTTTATAGAACATGTAAAAATATTCCCTTTTTAATTTATTGTAGCATCTATTTTGCTATTCTGTTGACAAACCAGAACAAAGTAAACAAATAAAATAGAAGGCCATTTATAATCAAAGAAAGAAAGTGAGTTGGTTCAAATAATGGGGTGAACTGACAACAAAATCTGTCTCAGATATGATAGCAGTTTTTTGAAATAATACCATAAGTTATCAATAAACAAACCCAAGGCAGAGAGCCAAACTATAAATGAGTTATATCTAAATGTAACAATCATTAAAATAACTACCAATGATATACTAAATTCAAGATGATCATAATAGGGCTTCAGTTTTTGTTTTTTGTTGAAAACAATTTCATTTTACTTAGGCAAATCAAGTGGAAAAGGATACAGTTTATTATATGACACTTCGCTATTTTCAACTTCCTGATAAGTATAGAAGTTTATCACGATCAGTCAATTATCTCTCACTTTTATTTGGAAATGAGCTACCAAGAGAAATAAATATTGTGGTTTAGAAATTAGCAACTTTTCATTAAAACTATCTTATGATTTTACCTCCATTAAAATTTCAGGCTTCAAGCCTACATATCAATTTACTTATAACATTATTTAAACAAAGATTGTTTGCACTGGCTTCCATTGTAGCATTTTAAAAATAAAATCTACTGTTGAAAATATATGTAGAAATATTTCTAAAAAGTAATGCTTTTATGATATTTAATTAAAATTCCACATTTAACCTTTAATATCAAGTAACAATGTAAATTAAAATCATAACTTCTAAACTAAAATAACGTTTTTTTTTTCTATTGTGCAATGTAATTACATAAAAACTTCACTTTTTAAATATTAGCAATAAATGATCCTTAGGAGAGATGTTGATGGTAGGGAGCCAAAGCACATGGAGGATATAGGAATAAGTACAAGTGTTCAATATACAACAGCTTATTTTAATAACATAAATTTGCATGCCATAGAAAAAGTATATCACCAATCTCTTATTCTTTCATTAGTCTGTGGAGAAGAAGCAATGGCCATGATCTTTGCAGGCCCTCCTGAGCAGGAGAGTGCCTGCAAATATTGTTGATTTTGAAAATTCAGAGAAGAGACAGATGTAATGTATGTAGAAGAAACAGACAAAAGAAACAGTGCGTATGAGATTGAGTAGTTAGTGAATTCATCTTTGCTGCTCAGCTAGATATTCTTCTTCTGGCTGCATGTGCAACAAGAACACTGTCCAAGATATGTAAGTATATTCCAGTATAGGTCTTGCTTGGATTTTGTGCAGAGGAAAAATCCAAGAGGAAGCCTAGTCCAAGATGAAGTTTTGGCAATGTTTATGTGAATTCATTCTAGAACATTAGAGATGGTTTTACATCTGTAATAAATTTGAGGGGAAATCTTTACCATCACTTATCCTACTAGATAATAGCAGACAAATCATTCCAAGACTTAACATAATTAAACAGGTATTCTGTGTCCATGAATGATTATCATAATCTATTTAACTGTTTATAATACATTTCATGTCAATAATACAAATCCTTTAACTAATAAGCTTCATTTTACTTCTATCTAGAACAGGTTAACCCTTTAGTATTTATACCAACCATATCTGGTCAAAATATTCTACTTGTTTTATGTTCAAACTGGCCAGATACTGTCATTCGTACCTACCCAACAAAGTCATTATAAAAATAAACAATCACATCATTGAAGTCTTAAAGCTGTGAAATAATGCATAATTAATTGAAAACAATGTAAATTATATACATTATATGTAACAGAGTAATCTGAATACTAAAGGTGTAAATAAGGAGCTCATAACAAATATTCATTTCTAAATCTGCAAGCATGACTGCTCAGACCAAAGTGTATTGCGTACAAGATTTTAAAAATAGTTAAAATTAAATTTGTCACCCCAAGAATTTTATTCCAATACAAACACAATCTAATTTCAAGTGCCAGTCTTTGTGTCACATTATCTCAGTGAACACTGGATCTAACAACTTCCTCAATAAAACTTTCTATCTCATGTACCAACCACAAATTCTCAGTATTTTGTAATTTCTATTTCTCTTTACATATTTTTTTATGTTAACATATTTGGGAAGTTTTGTTTTTTCTATTGGACCAACTATATATAGCAACTGGTTACACTTCCAACTACTAACCATTTAAGTGAAAAGATTTTTAAAAATAAGCTCAGGCTAGTCTTGCAGAACAGTATAGCTACAATTATCTCTGCCTACGCCTCACAAGCAGGCCTATCAAATGATCAGAAGGACCACTTTTGTGATATACTTTTACAGGCTACCTCAAAGACGAATGGCAATGACCGTGTAATGGAAATATATATTCAGAACCAGGTGTTGATATGGCTGCGAGTATGTTATTACAAGAGTTCATATAGAGATGAAGAATAAATTCAAGAACTATATATTTACTACACAAAAATATATTTTATTTACTGGTCGATGATGATACATAATCAAAATGTAAGATCTAGTTGAATGAAATAATCTATGCAAGAAATTTCAGAGATAGAAAATACAGAAATAACAGCTAAGTGGTAGCTTTCAGTCATGTGGTATAGAGAAATAGATAAACATAGCAATGACGTGAATGGCTCTAAGTCTAATCGACTAAGAAGCAAAGAGCAGGGTTAGCAAGCTGTTTTTATTAATAGAATGCTAGACATTCTAGAAACTTCCAAGAGAATTGCTAAGCATCTTGAATAATTAAGAATCATGTCTCATGACACAGATGCTTTGAGAAACTTAGTAAAGGGAGGTTATTCTATAATCCTTCTTGCAAGGGAGATCATTCAACTATTTAGCTACATAGATCACTACACATCCTCTAGGCAGAGGTAATGAAATAACAATAATGAAAATACAATAATGAAAATAACAAAAATGTATACATCATAAAATGTCAACCTATAGAAACAATATCACAGTTCAAATGTAATAAATGTTTGTTAAATTCTTGAGCCAATGCACATGTCTACCACTTTTGGTAGTCAGAGTTTGTAACGTTGTGTGTAAAGGACACATTTGTAATGCTGTGTGTACACACACATAACATTACAAACGCGTAGTGCTACACAGTATTTCACATCCTGGTATAACAACAACATTGAAGGTTATTTCAATTTGTTTTGTTTGGCTGAACATGCATTGAGACATAGCTAATTGGACTTGTACCTGTGTTGATTGTCAAAGATCCAAGGTACATAAACATATCCGTGCACCATTAGGTACTTTCTCCACTCCTGATGCATGATTCCAACACATACATATTGATATAGTAGGACCTTGGCCTGTAGTGGGGCTGGAAATAGTTCTTTCAATGTGAACCCTTTTTAGTCCATCGAGAGAAATGGTGTCTTTACGACCATTAAGATCTAAGGTGAAAACTTTATCTGTACAAGAAAGTATATGAAAGGGTCCTGAATACGGTGCTGTTAAAGGATGTTTAACGGCATCATTGCGAACAAAAACATGAGTCCAAGAAGAATAGTTCTTAGGCAAATATGTTTGAATGAATTGTTTTCTGGTGTTCATATGTGGTCATTTTGACATATAATCACACAAGCATTCAACGAAATTTGTATTGTCGATATCTTGTGTTTGCAGGAACAATCATCTGACCAGGCAGCATGAAAGAAGAACCATAAAGTAATTTTGCAGGAGAATATCCAATATCTTCTTTGATAGAAGACCGGAGACCCAAGAGAACAATAGGAAGAAATTCAATACATCGAGATGAATCAGCAGAAGCACACAACGCATCTTTAAGCTGTCGGTGAAATCTTTTGATCATACCATTTGAAGTCCAGTGATAACTAGTGGAATGGATGTGTTTACTTCCTAAAATCTTGGTTAGTTCCTGGAAAAGCTTAGCTTCAAATTGACATCTGTGATCTGTTGTTATTTCTACAGGTGTTCTGAAATGAGAGATCCATCCTGCGACTAAAGCTTGTGCCACAGTTTGAGAAGAGATATCTGTGAATGGAATAACTTCTGGCCAGCATGAAAAATAATCAATACAGGTTAATAAAAACATGTAGCCTTGAAGGAGGAGGAGGAGGAGGAGGAGGAAAGAGGGGGGAGGAGGAGGGGGGAGGAGGAGGGGGGGGAGGAGGAAGAAGAAGAAGAAGAAGAAGAAGAAGAAGAAGAAGAAGAAGAAGAAGAAGAAGAAGAAGACATGAAATTGTCTGAGCTGTCTTAATGAAACAGGAAGTGGAATTTTTGCGATAGCCTCAACCTTTTCTGGTAATGACCTAATTCCATCCTTATCAACGGAGTAGCCAAGGAAAGTGAAAGAAGGTACACCGAAAATACATTTGGTAGCATTGATACAAATTTTGTATTGAGAAAGCCTTTCAAAAAGTTGCTTCAAATGAATTTTATGTTCTCTCTTGAAAGAACTAGTGATTATAAGATCATCAATATAGGCATAGACAAAATCTAATACATGTATTACTTCATCAATGAAATGTTGAAAAGTACTGGTGGCATTCCTTAACCCAAAGCTCCAGCTTTATCGGCCAGTTTGATGATGATATTTTGGCTGCAATGGAGACATGAATGAGCTGAGAGTTTGGCTGGGGAGATGTTGAAATGTCAGAGATGCCTGTGAAAGTTAAACCAGTCCACAACACATTAACAGACACTTGCAAATTGATTGATCAAGTGCTTGAAACTGGTTGAAAAATGGCATCTAGTGGGATGGTTGGTGGCCCAGGTCAGTGAAGCAGTCTTCTTCATGAGATGCAGGTGGAGCGTTGTGGAATAGCACATGCAGTCTGACACAGCATGTGCGCACATGCACACACACACACACACATACATACAATCATTGATCCGGTTGTCTGACTCATCCCAAACGATTGTGCAATTGCCACTTTTTCACCTTTTTCATGGTGTTTTACTATAGCCAGTTTATAGCCAGTATTATAACATAACACATCACTTTCACTATGAATTTTCTTAGGACCCATGGGGACAAAAAATAAAGTCACAAATGAATGAGAATGAAAAGGTAGCCAATAAACAGACATAAACAAATCTGAATTCAAAACAATCATGGGAATCACAAGTGACAGCAATGCCTAATGGCAGATATTGGAACTACGGTGCAATATGAGTTCCAAAAGACCGATAAATAAGACAACACATCTGATTTCATGATTTCATTCCCTAAGCTATGCTACTTTATGGTGTGTATCTTAACATTTACTGTACATATTTTAATATGATTTTATATGCATTTATTCTTATTTATTGTATAGTAACATGATTTTATGTGCTTTTAACGGTTTTCTAGTGATTTTACAATTCCAATGTTTGTGGCAGACAACTTGATTTTTATTTTTCTATATATTATTTTTGAAATTTATGTATAATTGACAATGACTTAAATTGAAACAACTTATATCAAGGTATGCCTTTATATGGTTTTGAACATTCAGAAGAGACAGGAAATCATCAGGGTTGATCAACTTAAGCAGGCACCACAACACTCCTCCTGCCACAACACTCCTCTTGCTACAACACTTCCCCTGCCACAACACTCTTCTGTCTCTTCTTCCACACTCAAACAATCTACTCATAAATATAATGCATTAGCTAACAACAGTTCATTTCATACTGGCAGAGTAACTAAGAGTAGAAGAGTATGTTGATTGGTTAGATACACTCACATATGTTTTTAGCACAAAAACGCACACAACAAAAACAATGTGTTTTCTTTTTATAGTTACCTGCCAAAAACATAAAGAAACTGCAGAACTTTGCATTTTCTGCGAACTTTTCATTGTTGCATGGACATTTTTTCAACAATTTTGCAATATTCAACATTTTTCCGTTTTCTTTTTGTACTTGAGTTGGTCTCTCTCATTTAATGTGAATTCCCTTTTTATTGTTTGATTTTCATAGATTTCATGCAAAAGAACTGGGAAGAGGCTACTTGTAGCAGTAATGTTGAACCAAATCACTAGGTAGCTGCAGCAGACATCACAAATCAAACCACAGTAGTTTCATGGGATCAGTTTATTAAGCAACAAATTGCATCAAGCTATTGCATGATTCGATTTTCTAGAACTTTCTAATTATGCCCTATATAAAGATGGTTTTTGGTGTTAATCACAGAATATTAAGGCAGCCGCATGACATCTCTATTCTCTCCTCCACATCCAGCAGATTAAGAAAGCTGGCAGAATAGACGAGAATTTCTGTCACCGTAAATATAGCACAATTATTTTCCAAATGTGATGGGCTAGCCACAGATTCTTGTATCAGTTAACTTGCTGTAAACCCCAAATAGTATGTTTCTCATCATCATCGTCATCATTTAACATAAGTTTTCCATGCTGGCATAGGTTGGACAGTTTGGCAGGAGCTGACCAGCCAAGAAACTGTTCAGACATCAATTGTCTGTTGGTGTCATGTAGGGAACTTTCCCATGATGCTATTCTGCAGCAAATGGATATATAAACAAAGCACATACACTATGTATATGTAACAGATAACATGTGTGTGTGTGCATGTGTGTGTGTGTGCGTGTGCATGTGTGTGTATGTGTGTGTGTACGTGTGTGTGTGTACGTGTGTGTGTGTACGTGTGTGTGTGTGTGTGTTCTATTTCTCTTTTTGATTTAGAGTAAATTTTGACCTGCAACTGACTTAGTAGCAAGGTTATCAAGGAAAGTACCATGATTTTTAACTATCATCCTTTAAATTTTAAGATCTTTGTTGTAGGGAATTAGTAATAATGGTAACCCCTCCCATGTGACAAGTAGAATGAGCCAATCACTATAAGTAAAGTGATGTTGGCCAGTAGCGAGAGAGTACATATAGACATTGTTGAGAGTCATGTCATACAGAGCTAAAAGCAATACTGTTATAACTGAAGTGGGTGTTATAACAATCCAACCTTTTGAGGATAATAACACTGTACAAATGGGTGTCATACAGTGCCAGAGAGAAACATTCTATTGACAACTTCAGAATGTAACAATAATTGTCAGAGCGAAAACCATCATACAAAGATAGATACAACAGTGGTAAAAGACTGCTTTATAACAGTGGCAATGAGGATAAACCAATTCACATGGGAGTTAATAGAAACCCATAGAGGAGTTAACAAATTCACAAAGTTTTTGTGTAAATTTTACAAAAAAAAAATTGTAAAAGTATAGAAAATTTATTGGCCAATTTGCTTGAGTTGCAAAAACAGCAACAACTACAGAAAATTTGTAAATGTGGAAATAAAAAATATAAGTGTGAAATTGAAGTTCGACACCAGTAGTGACATGACTATTATAAACGAATAAAATGTGGAAACAGAATCTGTTTCCACATTTTGGTAAGCCAAAATTAATTAATTCTGAAATGGTAGCACATAGTGTTACTAGAAAAAGATCATATTTTATCGGTGAATGTGTATGTAATATAACATTTCGAGATCAAATGAAAAAGGCTAAGATATATGTATTAAAACATTCACTTAATTTATTAGGCACAGTGTGGATACAACTATTCAATTTATGGGATAAGCTCATTATTGCTTTGTGTAGAAAATTAGTTGCCTCAGGGAAAGGTTCAAATGAAGCCAAAAGACTGAAACAAAAAAATCACAGTAAAACAAAGTGGAATACATATAGTTAAACCAAATTGAAATGAAAATGTCCTACGATAAAAAGTAAACATTGTTCAAAAGTAGATGTTATATTGTCGAGACTACACATCGATATAGTGGGTCCTTTAAATGGTTCTTCCTACTTAGTGGTAGATGGTAGTTTTCCAGAATGACCTGAAATTGTTAAGTGTTAAAAAACCAACCTCATCAACTGTGATAAATTTTTTACATGAATAGTTTGCAAGATTTGGCATCCTAGACAAGATAATGTCTGACAATGGAATGCAATTTGTGTCTAGTGAATTTTTAAAATTTGGTGAAATGTTTGCGGTAGAACATATAACTGCAGCACCATACTATCCCAGATCTAATGGACAGGCAGAACACTTTGTTTGATACCTTTAAAAGAGCTTTAAGAAAAGAAAACAAGGAAGTCACAGATGGGGTAGATCTTCAACAGTTTTTAAGAGTATACCATGTGACACCAAATCCGAATACACCAGGAGATAGATCACCATCAGAGCTGATGTTTCCAAGGAAAGTAATGTCAGTTTTTGATAAATTGCTACCTGGCAAGAAAAAAAGAAGTACCAGGGAAGACATAGCAAGATTTTTTGAAGTTGGTGATAAGGTGTATATGAGGACATACAAAAATGGAAAGCAGAACTGGGAAGAGGGTGAAATTATCAAATACATAGGTAAAATGATGTATTGGGTAAAAAGTAGAAAAAGCATACAAAAGCCATACAAAAGAGACACAGGAACCAACTGAAAAAAGAGATTTGTGGAAAGTGAATCAAAGAAGTTGGAGCAACTCATGGAATGGTTGTACGATACATTCCATGTACCAACACCACTGCATATGCCTGAACCCAGACAGACAAGTGAAAGGAAAAGAAAGTATACAGAGTTCCTGAAAATAGATGCCAAGAGAAAAAAATATTAAATTGTTTGAAAAGAAAAAAACTAAGAAAAGGGAGGTAGGGTGAATAAAAATATTATTGCTAAATAAAATGACACTTCCTAAGAAAAACTTAAAAGGGGATATGTCATAGGGAATTATGGTACACCCCTCCACATGACAAGTGGAATGAGGCCATCACTATAAGTAAGGTGACATTGGCCAGTATTGAGAGAGTACATGCAGACTGTTGAGAGTTGTATCTTACAGGGCTAATATCAATACTGCAATAACCAAAGTGAGTGTTAAAACAATTCAACCTTTTGAGGATAATAACACTGTATAATTGGGGCTGTACAGTGCCAGATAGAAACATTCTATCAACGACTTCAGAATACAACAATATCTGTCAGAGCAACAATCGTCGTACAAAGATAGATACAACAGTGGCAAAAGACTGCTTTATAACAGTCTTGCAGATTTTTGTAGTCCCAGATATCGTGGTCATTTGTAGCTTATAAATTAAGGATTTGCATTCTCTCCCAAGATTACAAGTTCACCCATACTTTGCTCCAGATGGGTTGGTATGTATCTTGTTGCTCCAATAATAATAAGTATGAAGCTGAAAGTGTACCTTGGGTACTGGATTTGCAAACTCCTTATCAATGATCCATTGATATCCGCTTTCTCTTGTATTTTTCTAATCACATTCATGTCCAAGGGGCAGCTGGTTCCCAAAACTGAACATATCTTTTCTTTGTGGTCCCACACAACAATATCTGATGGCTATTTTAATTTTCAGGTTCCACCAGTATTCTTTTGACCCATCAGTCTCAATACAGTCAACATCATTTGTAGGTATTCTCTTCTTTGTTATCCTGTTCCAGACCATTCTGGCCACTGTATCATGCCTCATGGGAAGATAATATCCGAAAACATTCTCTCACAGTTGACAATAATGGGGTTGATGTCTTCAATTTTAGTCTTGCACAACCTACATTTGTTGTCTGTCAACATTTTTTACTTTTAATGTTGTAGGTATTTGGTGGGGATCTCTTGTTCTTAGATTGCATGGATGTAGTTTTCAAAGTGAGATGTCATAAACTTGTTAGTACTCCATGCCAAGCTGTTGACATGATCAATTCCTTCTATCGTTTTTGTTTTACACACCAAGTACCCATGTACTGTAGTCTCAGCTGGTTCCTTCTGTTGTTCTAAATGTGAAAATTAAAAATACAAGTGTAAAATTGAAGTTCGATACCAGTAGTGACATGACTATTATAAACAAATAAAATTTTACCAATGCTCCTTGGGGAGAGATCTGTATCAGTACTTATTTCATCTCTCTCCTCAAGTTCATTAGCTAGCCTAATTATGCTGTTGGTTTCATGGTCACAAACTTGGGCAAGATAGTTATTGGTCCCTTTCCTCTGTTGCAGATGTTGTATAAGTGTCACAATCTATGCTTTATATGACACCATTACAGATTTGAGAACACAGCCACCTTCCTTCCAAGGGAAGTATAGCCTGTCTACATCTCCATTGATGTTGAAGTTTCCTGTAACACTGAGCAGCTCGCAAGTTCAAACATCTATCTAATTCAGTTCAAAAGGCCAAATGTAGACACGAAGATAGGTACGGCAAAGGTTTTGTGGGCAATATGTTTGTTGTAAGCTGAGAGTTCTGATGACCATATTCTCTTTACTCTCCTGAGGTATTCATTTCTGGTTCTCTCCTTAGTTATGGGGTCCATTATATCTGACATTCTCATCTTGTCTGAGTCACCTGACTGTAGAGATTGTTTGGTCAAGCCATTCATTTTTAGGCTTTCAGGGGAGGACACAACTTTTCCATGTTTTACTGTCAATAAAAACACATTTCGACTCACCAAATTTCATCCCAATGTCTGTGAAAAATTGGGTTATAAGGTCTAATTGTCTTTTTTCTTTTTTTATGTGGTTGATATTTGGTCCATACAGTTTCAGGTCATTGACAAAGAAAAGACGAGAGACATTTCTGAATCCATTTCTCTGGTTACTATATTTTCTGTGCAGGTATGAGAGTGGATTTAATGAGAAGACAAAGGGTAAACACTAAAGGCTATCACCCTGAAAGATGCTTTCCAGTAGTGACTGCTATTCAACTCAATTTGCTCCTTATTACTCCTAAGGAGAAAAGTGGAGTACCAAGTTTTGGTCAGGAGTTCAATAGCACTCACTAGTGGTAGTGGAACTTTGGCTAACTTTGGCCTTGATAATCCACTTATGTGGTATACTATTGAAAGCTTTCTGGAAGTCCCACCACACTATGGTTAAGTTCCTGCAAGTTTTTGTTTTCTCTCAGATCATTTTATTAATTAGTAGCTGCTGTATACAGCCCCACACCTTCTTAATTCCAACTTGCTCAAGTGTTATAATGTTGATGTATGTACATAAGTGTGTGTGTGTATGTTAATACGGGGTGTTCATGCAGATTGTGTCACATTTTATCAAGACCAGCTTCATGTATTGGCGAACAATCAACAACATTGGAGAGCATAAAGATTAAAGTTATAGTCAAGAAAAAGTTAGCTGACAAAGAGGATTGGAAACCACCTGAATATTGAAAAAGAGTTACCTTTATCATGAAGATTTATGCTGAATATCAAAATGCTGACATCATAAGTGCTGTAACAGAGACTACAAAGCCATGGCCAGCAGGAAGGCATTCTGATTGCATCAGCACACTGGTATTCATCCAACTGATGAATAAGACCTTAGGCTCAATTCAGACAGCTATGTCAAGCTGCTGGAAACTATGGTCAATCCCTAGCTGGAGAGGGTTGCTGCTGGAAGACCATGTATGTGGCAGCAGGATTTGGCTTGCTATACTTCCTGAAAGAGTCAGGAATGGTTGTCAAAGAATTCCTTCACCAACCCCAATTTCTGGCCTCCTAATTCCTCCAATTGTAATCCCATGGGTTATGTGTAGAGCACAGTTGAGAAAGACAACAACTGCTCTGCCTACAGCACCAAGGCCAAGCTGGTAGCCAAGATCAAGGAGGTGTTCAAAGATGTTCCCACAGGGAGGAACACATGCACCAAGTTCCAGAGTAGTCTCGAGGCAATGGTGGTAGCTGAAAGCAGATACGTTGAGTAAACTGTTACTGATTTTGATCTTTTTAAACTTTTATTTTTGATTGGGATATTGTGATTTCTTTTCTTTTTATGAAGATTGTCAAAATTAGCCAGCACACTCTGTATGTGTATATCATCATCATCATCATCATCATCATGTATCATCTGTTTTCCATGTTAAAATATATATATGAGTGGCTGTGTGGTAAGTAGCTTGCTAACCAACCACACGGTTGCGGGTTCAGTCCCACTGCGTGGCATCTTGGGCAAGTGTCTTCTGCTATAGCCCCGGGCCGACCAATGCCTTGTGAGTGGATTTGGTAGACGGAAACTGAAAGAAGCCTGTCGTATATATGTATATATATATATGTATGCGTGTGTTTGTGTGTCTGTGTTTGTCCCCCTAGCATTGCTTGACAACCGATGCTGATGTGTTTGGGTCCCCGTCGCTTAGCGGTTCGGCAAAAAGAGACCGATAGAGTAAGTACTAAAAGGTGGTGCTCCAGCATGGCCGCAGTCAGGTGGCTGAAACAAGTAAAAGAGAGTAAAAGAGTATATATATATATATATATATATATATATATATATATATATATATATTATGTGAAATAGAAAGATGAATAATCTTGTAGTAGATTAATCAAAAGTTTAACCGATACCTTAGTAGCAAAAATCACAGCAGTAAACAGCACGGTTGGAGGTACAACCATCTGACGTTGCAACCGTGCGTTGGTGCGGATAATTGAAATTAAAACATTATTGGTGAATTGAAGAAATGGAGCTGAACGCAGATTGAACAGAAATCGTTTTATTTCATTCTACACGTGTTTCGAAAGGCACAAATTTTGGTAATTTGTGCCTTTCGAAACACGTGTAGAATGAAATAAAACGATTTCTGTTCAATCTGCGTTCAGCTCCATTTCTTCAATTCACCAATAATGTTTTATATATATATATATATATATATATATATATATAACAAAGCAGGAAAGTGGAAATTTTCTGGTATTTATTCTCCAATACAAGTTTCATTTGCCAATAGGAATTACAAAGATCTACATGTTAGACATGTAAGGAATTTCCTATTAGAAATTTGTCATATGGAGAAAAATATTTATAGTTCAAAAATCACATTTGTATGAAGCATCTATATTTGGATATTAATCAGGAGCAGCACAAACAGCCCAGGTGAAGGAAAGAAAAAGCTATATAAACAAACATGCACATAGTACATATACTCATATACCTTTATTCATAAAAATATACACATTAATAGAAATACATTTAGTACATATATACATACACACATACACACACAAATATGTATATATACATATTCATGCAAACACACATGCACAAGAATTGCATGAAGGTACTAGACATGTTATAAAATGCTGTCTGAGTCATTTTCATTATTAGTAACTCATAAAAATATATATTGTGTTTATTAAACTATATATATATATGTTGCAATGTTACCCAACCAAACTGGTGAATAATGGGAAAATACTATGAATTAAGTTTCCCCTGAAACGTAAATATGAATGGAATGAAACAAGTTTCATGTAAATTGGGCATGTGGTTGTTGAGATATTAGGGATTTTCAGGGTATTAATACCCAAAACAGTTCATAATGGGAAAATATTCTGAAAATAACTGGTGATTTCAAAAATGTAAGTTGTTTGTTCAGTAAGTATTTATATTTTAGCTTTCTTTAAACAGACAATATTTTAATATTTTTTTTATTATTTTCAAGTGAATAACATTACAAACATTTTATTTCGGCACATTTAAAAAATATTTGAAAGTGAAAATGACTTTAAAAATGCAGTAAATATTTCATAAAAGACCCGTTCATAACTTCGGTGGGAAATAATTTTTCCATAGGTATTTTTCGAGTGCATTCAACGTATCTCACCTCCAAAGATTTTGTTTCTATTTCTAGCACGCCCTGCTACCATGTGACAGCTATTTGTAATAAAAAACTCAAAATACCTGTTACATGGTAGCAGGGCATGCAAGAAATAGCAGCCAAATCTTTCCTTTTCTGGGGGAAAGGAGCTGTTTACATGATTTCGATGTCACATTCATTAAAGAAAAAAAGAAACCCATGCAACAAAACTCCATTGCTGGGAAACTCAGACTTTCCCAGTGACCCAACGGGTCACGTGTAGTCTAGTAAAATATATAAATAAAAGAATAAGCAGAATAGTAAGATACAAATTTGTCATAGGGGAAGGGGAGATATGTATACAGGATTCAAAATAACAAGTAAGTAGTAAATCAGAACAAAAAAAAGCATAAGAGATGCAGCAACATAAAAGGAAGGTTAACCAAGAAGATAGCTTTTGTATGCAGCAGATGCACAAGGGCAATAAACACTGCAGATGCTCAGAAAACTGATTCCATCACTTGCCAGGGGGAGAATCTAGAAGTAGTTGATAGCTTCTGCTACCTAGGTGACCAAGTCTGTAGTGGGGGTGGATGCTAAGAGAGTATTGCCACAAGAATAAGAATAGCCTGAGCAAAGTTCAAAAAGCTCCTACTTCTACTGGTGATAAAGGGCCTCTTGTTCAGAGTGAAAGGCAGATTGTATGATGCATGTGTGCAAACTGCCATGCTAAATGGCAGTGAAACATGGGCTGTGACTGCTGAAGACATGCGTAGGCTCAAAAGTAATGAAGCTAGTATGATCCACTGGATGTGTAATCAGTGTGCACACACAACAGAGTGTAAGCATCCTAAGAGAAATGTTAAACATAACAAGCTTCAGATGTGCTGTGTAAGAGAGACGACTGTGCTGGTATGGTCATGTGCTACATATGGATGAGAGGAGCTGTGTGAAGAAGTGTCGCTCCCTAACAGTGGAATGAACCCATGGAGGAGAGAGACCCCAGGAAAACATGGGATGAGGTGGTGAAGCATGACCTTCGAACGTTGGGCCTCACAGAAGCAATGACTGGTGACCAAGACCTCTAGAGATATGCTGTGATTGAGAAGACCCGGCAAGGAAAGTGAGATCTCAGTCATAGCCTACACCAGCGTTGCATAACCAGCCTATTTAAAAAGTACCTTTGAATTGTTGGGTGACATGCCATGCTTGAGGGGACTGAATGAGTTAAGTAAATCAAAATCAAAATTAAATCAAATCACAATCAAATGGAAATTGTAGTTGTGGGCGATACCAGTACTGGTGGCACACAATAAGCACCATTCATGTGTGGGTTATTGCCAGAGCCGCCTGACTGGCTCCCTGTGCCGGTGGCACATAAAAAGCACCATCCAAACATGGTCGATGCCAGCCCCCACCCCCTGCCACCGACTGGCTCCTGTGCCAGTGGCACGTAAAAAGCACCATCCAAACATGGGCAATGCCAGTGCCACCTGACTGGCTCCTGTGCCGGTGAAACATAAAAAGCACCCACTACACTCTCGGAGTGGTTGGTATTAGGAAGGGCATCCAACTATAGAAACAGAGCCAGATCAGATTGGAGCCTGGTGTGACCTCCTGGCTTGCCAGTCCCCAGTCAAACTATCCAACCCATGCCAGCATGGAAAACGGACGTTAAATGATGATGATGATGATGATGATATAAAGCAAGATTTATTTGCGAACAAAGTTGTTCAAAAACTAAGGTACTACTGTATATATATATATATATATATATACACACACACACAAACATGTATATATATACACACACAGATGCACACACATGCATACATACACATACATAGGTAGATATAGATATATAAATATACACACACACACAGACGCACACACATGCATACATACACATACATAGATAGATATAGATATATAAATGTAAGATCAAAGGATCAAGGTGTAGGAAGAAAGTGAGCTTCAAGCAATCCGTAGAAGATATAAAAAAACAACTTTCAGACATAATAGTGGTTTATTGGGGTGGAAGGCTGTGAATTTTTCTTGTATTGAAGTACAAGCAGAAAAAAATAATTGTATATTTCACAGTAGGCAGCCAGGGTTGCTGGGTATTATTCATTTTCTTTCTTTTATTCTTTTACTTGTTTCAGTCATTTCACTGCGGCCATGCTGGAGCACCACCTTTAGTTGAGCAAATCGACCCCAGAGCTTATTCTTTATAAGCCTAGTACTTATTCTATCAGTCCCTTTTGCTGAACCGCTAAGTTATGGGTACATAAACACACCAGCTTTGGTTGTCAAGTGATGTTGTACTTAGACACACAAACATATACACACAGACAAACACACACACACACACACATATACATATACGGCGGGCCTCTTCCAGTTTCCATCTACCAAATCCACTCACAAGGCTTTGGTCACCCCAAGGCTACAGTAGAAGATACAGCCACTCCCGCGCCTATGTAGGAATGTGAATAAAAATCTAAGAGCCAAGGAATGGAGTAGATAAAATCCAGGCTACACTGCAGGCCAAGGGTATATTGATTAAAAGAAGTTTACTTTGTTGCGAGAAGGCCCATGTTGACTCATGGAGGATTTGATCAGAATGCATAGAAAGCACAGTTTGAGTGGAGAATAATTGTGAAGAAAAATTAGGAATATAAGAAAAGGAAAAAGAACAAAAAATATATAAGCGAGTGGAAGAGTTACAAGTAAAGAATTTAAGCAGGGTCATTTCACAGATTGTTTTCAATAGGGTCATTTAGGTTGAGTCAAAGAGAGAGGGGGATAGGGTGTGGTATTTGAATAGGATAATGTGGAGAGCAGGAGGGTAAAGTATTTGTAGTTGATAGGAAAAAAAATTTTTGCTTAAAGACATAGGAAAGAAGTAAAAGTGAAAGTCTAGAGAAGAAGAGGAAGAATGGTAATAATGACTAAAATCTAAGAATTAAGGAATGTTTATTGTGGAGCAGTGTGTTTTGTATGAACTAGTAGAGGCATATGTAGGCATATGTACTTGTAAGTCTTCAAAGAGGGTGGAGGAAGGCAAATTAAGAGAATTTTTAGGGTATAAAGGGTAAGGAAAGATAAAAATAGATAGAAAGAAATAAGGAGTTATAGGGAATATATTGTGGTTAAAGATCGGTGGTTGTGAGGGTAAAAAAAGGGGAATGTCTATGAGGACAGAGCCAAAGTTAGGGAATGATGCGGATTTGGGTAAGTGAGGGCAGTTATTTTTGTATTTTGAGAATAGGTTACGTAATGTGTGTTGGCATGTAAAAATTATGCTATCACATTTATTCAGACATTTAGTGGAATGCATAATAGATAAGACTTCAGCTATGCAAAGATCGCACTTGTTGTTATAGCTGGTATATGGTTTAGCATGGGTGATTATGGTCCACTTTAAATTGATCCATTCTTGAGTTTATGGATAAATTTATGGACATACTGTTGGATTTTTTTTTTTTGGGGACTTGAAGCTGGTGTAGTGGTTACCCACTCTAGCTTTGAATGTGGTGCTGCACAAGCCGATGTATATATAGTTAGAGTTGGCAGCTGATACTGTGCATTTGTAAACAATGTTTTTAGTAAGACTGATTATCTAAAGGATAGGAGGTTGGGCATCTGAAGCTGCATAGGTTAATAAGGATGTTGTGGATGAATTTGTGGGGTGTTAGGTTCATTATCAGTAGTGGTGTTAAAATTGATATTTATTTGCAGTTTGAAGGGGACATCAGTGGGGTTGTATATTATGATAGTTTTCATGTCCAATGATATCGTCTATATAGTCCTTTATTTCTGTATGGGGTATAGTTAGGTCATGAGATAAGTTTAAGGATTGGATGTTAGTAATGGAATTATAGTAGGAGTTTTGAGGATTAGTGTTGGTATAAGGAGGTTCCTCGGTATTCTGGATTTATATGTATGGAACTGGGGTTAGGATGAGTTATGTTATTAGGATGGATGTTGGCTAGTTGTGAGCTCCTAAGTTTCTTGTTGTTAAGATATCAGATTACTCTGGCAATGTTATTGTTGTTGTTGTTGTTGTTGTTGGTGGTGGTGGTGGTGGTGGTGGTGGTGGTGGAGTAAGACAATTTTATAGATTGGGAGTTAAAGATTTTTCTAAGGGAGCTGGATTAAGGGAAATGTTTTTCAAGTAGGGTAAAGAAGAGTTTAGGTACTTGGGTGAAGTGGAGAGGAACCAGATACCATCATGGGTTCTTGTTCATTTATTCCAATTAGGGGTTTATTGAAGTGAGGATAGGGCTTTGGAGGTGTACACTGTCGATTTCAGTGGGTAGTGACATATTTAGGATTTGGGATTATCTGGCAGGAGGATTGCCTATTAGGTCATCTACTATTTTGAAATTTAGATGGATATTGGGGTAGTGGGATATAGAAGGCCTGAAAGAATGAAGGTAGCAGGGAACTGTATCAGATAGCCAGAAGGGATGCTAGGAGACAAGTATATCTAGCCAAAGGAGAAGCAGAAAAAAGAAGTTTGCCTATGTTCAGCGACATGAGGACCAAAGAACTGAAGTGTTTCAGATTGCAAGACAGTGAGTGAAAGAAAACCATGATGTCATAAGGGACATATGGATGATGTGTCCATATGGATGATGATGATGCACTTGCATTTAATGATTCTGCAAAGAATGAGGCTTGGAAATGTCATTACAAAAGACTGCTGAATGTAGAGAATGAGTAGGAGGAGGAGAGCCAAATGTTGACCCAATTGAGAGACTGGCTACTTGAATTGACAGTTCCATGTTAGATACAGCAATTAAGGATATGAAGACAAGAAAAGACCCTGGCCCATCAGGAATTACTGCTGAGATGCTTAAAATATCTGGTGGTGTGGGTTATGGTCTAGTCACCTGCATTCTAAATCAGGTGGTTTACAAAGGAGTCATACCCAATGACTGGTATAGCAGCACCATAGTCAACTGCTACAAAGGTAAATTGATGCCTTAGATAGAAATAATTAGAGGTATGAAATTGCTGGGTCAAGTGATGAAAGTTATGGGGAGAGTCATGGCACAACTAATAAGGGAGAGAGTTAGCTTAGATGAGATGCAGTTTGGTTTTGTGCCAGGGAAAAGTGACACTGATGCTATATTTCTGGTAAGACAGCTGCAGGAGAAATACATAACCAGTACTTGGCCTTTATTGACTTGGAGAAAGTCCTTGACAGGGTCCAGCAATCCCTCATCTGGTGGTCAATAGGGAAACTAGGGACAGACAAATGGTTGGAGAGAGCTGTGCAAGCTATGTACAGAGATGCTACCAGTAAAGTGAGGGTTGGCAATGAGTACAGCAAAGAATTCAGAGTACAAGTAGAGGTTCACCAAGGATCAGTCCTTAGCCCCCTCTTGTTCATCACAGTTCTCCAGGCAATAATAGAGGAATTTAAAACAGGCTGCCCCTGGGTGCTCCTCTATGCTGATGACCTTGCTCTTATAGCTGAATCACTACCTGAATTAGAGAAGTCCTAGGTATGGAAGCAAGGTCTAGAAACAAAGGGCCTTAGAGTTAACCTTGCAAAAACCAGTCTTAGTCAGTAGGAAGGCAGACAAATCACTAATCCCTTCAGGTAGATGCCCCTGGTTGATCTGTAGAAAAGGTGTAGGTAGAAACTCCATAAGATGCACTCAGTGTAAATTTTGGACACATAAAAGGTGCAGCAATATCAGAGGAAGTTTAACAGTGAAACTAACTTTTGTATGTGGAAGGTGCACAGGTACAATAAACGATGAAAATGTGCAGAAAATAGTCTCCAACTGCCAGGGGTGCAAGCTAAAGCTAGTAGATAGCTTCCATGATCTAGGTGACCAAGTGAGTAGTGGTGGTGGATGCTCTCAGAGCATAGCTATGAGAATAAGATTAGGATGGGTAAAGTTCAGAGAGCTCCTACCCCTTCTGGCAACAAAGGCCCCTCTCTCAGAGTGAAAGGCAGATTGTTTGATGCCTGTGTGCAAACAGCTATGCTGCATGGCAGTGAAACATGGGCTGTAACAGCTGAGTACATGCGTAAGCTTGAAAGAAAAGAAGCCAGTATGCTTTGCTTGATGTACAATGTTAGTGTGCATGTTCAACAAAATGTAAGCATCTTGAAAGAAAATTTAGGCATAAAAAGCATCAGACGTGCTGTGCAAGAGAGACAACTCTGCTGGCATGGTCATGTGATGTGTATGGATGAAGAGAGCTGTGTAAATCTCTAACTGCGGGGGAACCTGTGGTAGAGGTAGACACAAGAAGACATGGGATGAGGTGATGAAGCAGGATCTTCGAACTTTGGCTCCTTCCCCTGTTCTTGCCCACTGTTGCAACTATTCCTTTCTCTCTAATACTACCACCTTCACCAGTTCCTACAACCATCCCTTTCACATTGCTGACTCCTTCACCTGTACCTCCAGTAATCTGATATACAGAATCCTCTGCTTCTCTTTGCCACTTTCCATACATTGGACAAATTGGTTCAATGTTTGCTGAACACCTCCAGGATATCAGATTCAGTAAAGACAGCCCATTTTACACTATTTCTGCTCAACTGGTCATTCCTTGAAGCATTTGTCTGTGTTCGGACTGGTGTTGCACAGAGGCCACCTGAACTCCCATCTCTGTCTAGAGTAGGAATTAGTTTTGCTCTCTACACACTTCAGTCTCTCATCATCTAAATTCACCAGCCCTTTTCATTTAAATACCTACTTATAAATACACCCACTCTTACATTCCCACTGTTCCCTCAATACTCAACCCCTCCATACACCTACAACACTGTTGAACACATTACCCAACACCACACACACCTACATATTCAAACAGCATGTACATATACACTGTCGCACACACAAATACACACCTTACTTCCCACACACTACCACCAACACTTTCACTACAGTCCCCCATGTCGCACATCTTCACATTTATTGTAGCAAGTTTACAATAACACACCAACACTTCCCAAGAGCCTACTTCTTTTGTCACTTCTATTCCACCCAATATCTCTATCCAGTATACATGCAAAATATCTTCATACACACATGAATACAAAACAATACACACAAACAGAAAATAGCACACACACACACACACACATACAGGTGTGCACATACACACATTTACACACACACACACACACACACACACACAATATACCTTTTTAGTGCCATTTTTATCAGTCAGTTAATGGTCGTAAGGTAATCAATTTCCTTGTAGAATGCAATTGTGTAGAGGAGGTACAGCAATTTGGACATTGTGTTTCAGCTGCTCAGACATTCATGACATTTATGTCTCTCCTGAAGAGCAATGACATCTACTGCCACTGACCAACATGGGAGAACTGAGGATTTCAAGGTCTTATTTCAGCGTTATGCAGATAAGTAACAACACATTGAGGAGACTTTTATAACAACTCTGTCCATTGTGCTCTCCATGAAGACTGGCTCAGATTTGCATGGATTTACATCAAAGACTTTTTCACACTGAATCCAAGTTTGTAACTCATTTATTTGAGAAAAGTTTAGGAAAAATTTCATAGAGATTTAAAGTTTGATCATTTTTGCCTGATCAGAAAACAGAATTTATGTGTAATTATCATCATCATCATCGTTTAACATCCATTTTCCATAATGGCACGGGCTGGATGGTTTGGGAAGCCAGGAGTCTACACCAGGCTCCAGTCTGATCTGGCAGTGTTTCTACAGTTGGATGCCCTTCCTAATGCCAACCACTCCGAGAGTGAAGTGGGTGCTTTTTTATGTGCCACTGGCACAGGGGCCAGAGGCAGCTGGCATCAACCACAGTCGGATGGTGCTTTTTACGTGCCACTGACATGGGAGCCAGTCAAGGCATTGGCCATGGTCAGATGGTGCTTTTTACATGCCACCAGCACAGGGACTACAACTTGTGATTTGATTTGATTTTGATTTTGATGTACTTGACTCAATAGGTCTTCTCAAGCATGGCATGTCACCCTACAATCCAAGGTACATTTTGAGTGGGCTGGTTATGCAACACTGGTGTAGGTTACAGCTGTGAACTTACTTTATTTGCCAGGTCTAGCTATCAAAAATTAAAGTAAACATTAGAAGTTTTAAACAAAATGAAAGTAATGCATGAAAGATAATACACACACACAGTGATAACAAGAGTGGTAACTAACAGAGAGATGGACTGATGATGATAGAGAGTAGGAGAGTTGTCAATCTAAAAGTTGAGTTATTTCTTATAGAAAATTATAATTTTTTTATTATTATATACAGACACCCTTCTCTTTGTGATGCAGCCAGAGCATCAATGGACATTCTTTGCCCTCTTTTCGGTGACCGCCTCAATTCCAGGTTTGCTGGCATTCCTTATCCCCCTCGGTCCCCTGATTTATCCATGTATGATTATTTCTTGTGTATGCACATAAGACCCATACACTGGATGACTTGAAGGAAGTTATTCCTGTGGAAGTCGCCCAAATCAACAGAGCAATGCAGGAGAGAGTGGAGGCCAACTTCCAAGAATGCCTTCAGAAATGCATCAATGAAAACGGACACCACATGATGGATGTCGTTTTTCACACTTGATTTTGACAAATGCTAGTTCAATATGAACACATTAATGTCAATAAAATTTGCTTGCAGCTAAAATTAATGACTTTGTGAATTTTTCAAAAACATCCATACTCTCTGCCTCACCCTGTATTAACCCCTCAAGATGGACATATCAAAAGAGCATTTAATGCACATAATGCTTTATTAGTTTAAAAAGAGGAACAATGTAGCAGAAGCAACCCAGAACATTCATTCAGTTTATGGGGAAGTATGCTTGAATGAAAAAAGTTGCAAAAGATGGTTTGCAAAGTTCAAAAATGGTGATTTCAGCCTGAGAGAGAGGCCACAAACAGGATGCCCTATTGAATTTGATGATTAGCTTCTTTTGCCAGAGCTTAAGAAAGATAATACAGTGTCAGTTGAAGTATTGGCAAGCAAGCTCAGTTGCCATCTTCAACAGCTGGGAAAGGTACCCAAATTCAGAAAATGATTCCCCATGAATATAACTTCTTAAAACATGGAAAACCATTACAGCAGAAACATATTGCCTTGAAATTGCCAAAATAAACAAAAACCTGCTACTCCCCCATCCCAGACTGGTCAACAGAAGAAGGCCAATCATTCTTCATGACAATACTTGACCACACATTTAACTAATGATGCTGCAGAAGTTGAGGGAACTTGGCTACAAAGTTCTTCCCCACCCAGCTTATTTCCCAGACCTTCATACTTTTTCAAGCACTTTGATGGTTTCCTGCAAGAGAATGAGTTCAAAAATCAAACCAGTGCTGAAAGTGTGTTCAAAGAGTTCATCAGCTCCAGAACTCCAGATGTTACCGGAAGAACCAAATTTGTAACTTGTTGGCAAAAATGTGTTGATTGTAATGATACTTACTTTGATAAATAAAATTTTTGCATTATTGAAATATATTGTGATGAATTTCATAGTTTATTCATGTAACATGATTCCATGACACTCTACCACTAGCAAATGGTAAAAAAAAATGATGGGAAGATAACAAATGAAGTAGGGAGAAAGTGGGTAGAAAACGCTTGATGACTAAGAAATATGGAGAGAAAATTGCATCTCATGTTCAATTAGTCCTTTGATCATCAGTGAATATATACTGTTGACCAAAGGTTGGTTGAATGAAATGTTTATTTGGAGATATAATTCACTTGCTTATTCACACATACGGGAAGATAACAGTGATGGGATAGGTGGTGTAGTTATACTTCTTGCTGAGAAATGGGTGGATAAGGTCATAGAGGTAGTCAGAGTGTGCGATAGAATACTTAAGCTCAGGCTAGTCGTACAGAATAGTATAGCTACAATTATATCTGCCTATGCCCCACAAGCAGGCCTACCAAATGATCTTCTTCTGCAAGCTACCTCAAAAGACAAGTGACAATGATCTCATCTTCATGGCATGGAAGCCACAGAATCAGTTTCTAAAATGAGGAGGGAACAAGGCTGTTAGAGCTCTGGGATATGAATGACTTAATGATCTGCAACACCAACTTAAGGAAATCAGCCAGTCACCAGATAACCTATAAACCACGCTAGACAGATTAACTACATTCTCATCAGGAAGTGAATTTCATGGTTGCTTATATATGCAAAGACTCTCCCTGGTGAAGAATGTACCCACCAGCATAGACTTTAGACTCAAGGCCAGAAGGATGCCAAGAAGCAGACCAATCTGGAAAAGAAGGATTTGGCAGCTTAAGGACCCTTCATATGACCAGAGATTTAGGGAATCCTAATTGAGAAATTTGATGAGAGGGAGGAGGAGCTACAGACTTCGGACATAAAGGGTAACTGGAAATTCCTATGGGACAGCTTACTGAGTGCCACAAACCAAATCTGTGGCTGGTGCAAAGTCCCTTCCAGACCTAGGGTAATGTGGTGGTGAAACAATACTGTAGACAGGGCCATTAGAGCAAAGAAACAGGCTTGGAAGGCCTGGAAGAGTGGGGGCGGCAGGGAACTGTATAAGATAGCCAGAATGGAAGCTAGGAGACAGGTATATCTAGCCAAAGGAGAAGTAGAAAAGAAGTTTGCCTATGTTCAGCATTGTGACAACCAAAGAATTGAAGTATTTCAGATTGCAAGACAGCATGTGAGAGAAAATTGTGATGTCGTAGGAGAGAAATGTGTCCACATCAAGATGGTGCACTTGCAGTGGGGGGAAATAAATATTTGTACATGTCAAAATTCTTTATTTATTTAATTTCTAATGAACATAAATGGAATATACCAATACTATATTTGCATACTCATGTATAAACTAAGAATATGCAAAAGAAACTAATAAATTATAGTAACTAATGAATTTATATACAATTATAAATATTTAGGTGTGAAAAAGTATTCGTATAGAATAAATTTATGATTTTCTATGCCACAAAATACTGTTAAAATAATATTTTTCCTGGAACTTTCTCGGTTGTTCCAATAATCTTATTAGTTGTCATTTTTAAGTGTCAAAATGCTAGTTTCCTTATTCAGCACTGAGACAACATGAAGTAGTGGTGAAAAGTAAAGAACTCACAAATTCAGTGAAAAACTTAATTATTGAACAGTGGAAAGCAGGTAAAAGTTACAGGAAAATAATCAGAGACCCTTTGTATTCCATTTTCTAACATATCATCATTTATTCAAAGATATAAAAAATCGGGAACTGTTGAAAACAGAATAAGATCCAGTGCACCATGCAAGATTTCCCCTAGATCTTTAAGAAAATTGAAGTGAAGAATTGAAAAAAATGCAATGATCATCAGCAAGGAGTTGCAAGAAGATTTGTTAGCTTCAGGGACTAGTGTCATACTATGAACAATCAGCAATGAACTTCATAGGAATGAACTGAAGTCACACTCTCCTAGAAAAACTCCACTAAAAGGCATAGAGATGCCCGTTTAAAATTTGTTTATGAACATAAAAATAAATCTGATACATTCTGGGAAAATGTTCTATGGACAGACGAGTCGAAAATTGAATTGTTTGGACGAAATTCGCGTAGCCATGTTTGGAGGAAAGATGGTACTGCCTATTTGCCGAAAAACACAATTCCTACTGTAAAATTTGGAGATGGCAACAGCATGGTGTGGGGGTGTTTCTCTCAAATGGTACTGGCAATTTACATGTGATAGATGGTAGAATGAATGCAGAGATGTACCAAAATATTTTGAACAATAATTTATGGGACTGTAGAAAAGCTCCAGCTTTGTGAAGGGTGGGTTTTACAATGACCCTAAGCACACAGCGAAGTCTACCAAAAAATGGATTGTCGATTACAATTTAAAATTATTAGAATGGCCAAGCCAGTCACCTGACTTGAACCCCATTGAAAATTTGTGGCCTTATTTGAAAATTAAAATTCATTCAAGAGCCCCAATGTGCATTGCAGATTTGAAGAAAATTTGTCAAGAAGAATGGGAAAAAATTCAAACATGCGAGTCATTGATTAAGAACTACAAGAAGAGATTGGTTGAAGTGTAACTAAATAATGGTTATGCTACGAAGTATTAAATCAGAATTATCAGTTATTTATGTTCTGTACAAATACTTTTTTCACCCCTAAATATTTATAATTGTATATAAATTCATTAGTTACTATAATTTATTAGTTTCTTTTGCATATTCTTAGTTTATGCATGTGTATGCAAATATAGTATTGGTATATCCCATTTATGTTCATTAGAAATTAAATAAATAAAGAACTTTGACATGTACGAATATTTATCCCCCCCCCCCCACTGTACCTAGCCAAATATAAATCTCTGTACTTGGCTTTTGTTGACTTGGAGAAAGTTTTTGGCAGAGTATCCCAATCCCTTATCTGGTGGTGAATGCAGAAACAAGGGATAGACGAGTGGTTGATGAGAGCCGTACAATCCTTATACAGGGATGCTACAAGTAAGGTGAGGGTTGCCAAAGAATACAGCAAAGAATTCAGGGTACAAGTAGGAGCTCACCAAGGAACAGTCCTTAGCCCTCTCTTGTTCATCATAGTCCTCCAAGCAATTACAGAGGAATTCAAAAACACCCTGCCCCTGGGAGTTCTTCTATGTTGATGATCTTGCTCTTATAGCTGAATCACTACCTGAATTAGAGAAGTTCCAGGTATGAAAGCAAGATCTAAAATCAAAGGACCTTAGATTTAACTAGCAAAAACCAAAGTTATAGTCAGTAAGAAGGCAGACAAATCACAAATTCTTTCAAGTAGATGCCCCTGCTGAAGAAAAGTGTAGATAGAAACTCCATAAGATGCACCCAGTGTAAGCTTTGGACACATAAAAGGTACAACAACATCAGAAGAAGAGTAACAGGGAAACTAGCTTTCGTATGTGGAAGGTGCACAGGTACAATAAACACAGAAAATGCACAGAAAATAGATTCCATCAACTGCGATGGGGCAAGCTAGGTGACCAAGTTAGTAGTTGAGGTGGAAGCTCTGAGAGCATACCTGTGAGAGTACGACTAGGCTGGGCAAAGTTCAGAGAGTTCCTACCCCTGCTGGCAACAAAGGGCCTCTCTCTCAGAGTGAACAGCAGATTGTTTGATGACTGTATGCAAACAGCTATGCTGAATGGCAGTGAAACATGGTCTATGACAGCTGAGGACATGAGTAGGCTTGAAAGAAATGAAGCTAATATGCTTCACTGGATGTGCAATATCAGTGTACATGTTTGACAGAGTATCCCAATCCCTTACCTGGTGGTCAGTGAAAAGTTAGGCATAAGAGGAATTAGATGTGGTGTGCAAGAAAAACGACTGTGCTTGTATGGTCATGTAATGCGCATGAATGAGGACAGCAGTGTAAAGAAATTCTGATCTCTAACTGTGGTGGAAACCTGTGATAGATGTAGACCCAGGAAGACATGGGACGAAGTGGTGAAGCATGATCTTTGAACCTTGAGCCTCACAGAGGCAATGACTGGTGACCGAGACATTTGGTAATGTGCTGTGCTTGAGAGGACCCATCAAGCCAAGTGCACCTGTACTGGTGGCATATGAAGAACATCTTTTGAAAATTGGGTCTCACAGAGGCAAAGTGGCTGAGTTCCTTTCAAGCATTGGGCCTCATGGAGGCAAAGTGGCTAAGTTCCTTTTTTGAGGTTTGGGCCCCATAGGAGGCAATGACCAAGACCTTTGGCATTATGTCATGCTTGAGAAGAAGACCCATCAAGCCAAGTAAAATCGCAGTCATGGCAGATACCAGTGTCACACAAATTAGCACCAATGCTGGTGGCATGTAGACGCACCCTGGTGTTACATGAATGGCACCCGTGCCAGAGGCACATAGAAGCACCCATTACACTCTCAGAGTGGTTGGCATTAGGAAGGGCATCTAGCCATAGAAAACCATGCCAAATCAGACTGGAGTCTGGTGTAGCCTTCCATTATGCTAGCCCAGTCAAACCATCCAATGGAGGTTAAATGATGCTGATGATGATGACGACACACACACATGTACATGCACACACACAAATGATGGATAGACTTAGAGATGGATGGATGGATGAATGGACAGAGAGACAGATGGATGAACGGATGGATGAAAGGACCAATCAATCAATCAATACACATATGTAGGTATGCATATGGTTTTCTATTCATATGTATATCAACAACTTCAGAAATCTAAATTAATAACTGCTAAGCTCTAACTAAAACTTTGTTAAATTGTAACTTGCTTCCACTTATACTTTTTAATTAAAAATTTGACGAGAGCTGTATCATGATTCACTGACACAAATAGCACATTTGATTATATTTCTATTTTTCTCCCCAAGGAATGAATATGATATGTCTGTTCAAATTCAGGCAACTAGAAAAGATGATAAAAATTCATTCAATATTACAGAAATGCTATTTCAAATATTTCATTTAACAGAATATTCTAAATTGTATCATGTTTATGATTAGAGCTTTCTTTTATTTCTCTTTTTATCTTTCATTTGTTTGATTCTTTCTTTTTAAAGAAGAAAGAAGAAAAATCTGTTTTCTCAAAGATATTCAACAGCTATAACAAAGCTTAGTGGTTGTGTGTTACAAAATATAAAAAAGGATACTAAATATGATAAATACTCTACTTGACAAGTATATAATAGTGTTGAAAAGAAAAGCAAACAAAGTATCTTTAAACCATACATCTGCAACTGAACTTTCCATATTGTTTGTACTTTGCTTACTTTTAACATTTTATCTGTCTAGATTAACTAAAATTCCCAACCAAGCCTTCAAATTAATAAGACATTTATTTTCCTCTTCTTATTTAAGTTTTTGTTTTTTATTTCAAGAGCTTTCTCGTGTGTATTAAGTACAGCAGTACAAGTTGTCAATAGCAGACATTTTTAAACTGCATGACAGAAAGAGGTCATCTAATCATTAAAATTTTTTTTGTTATGTTTTCAAGGATTCAACCTCCAATATTTTCAATTGAAACTTTAATTATTTTTAAAATATGGCTGTAGTCCTGCAAAACAGATTTATCAAAGGCTCAAACTAGAATTCTTTAACCATGTATTCTTCAAATTTGAGATTGAAGTGAAAAATATAAAAATTGAAATAATTCTGTAACTTCAAAAACAGTTTCAACTAATTATAGATGAATAACATAAAACCAAACTCTAGCTATTTTTCATCTTGTAATATATTATTTTTTTCCCATTTGTTGGCTACATAGGAAAATGTTCATACAAAATATAAATTGTTGGATATCTATTCAGCTTTGATAAAATTATTACCACTCTATACCTAATATTGAGTACTTTTTATTGTACATATATATTTGTTTGGCCAAAATGTTTCTTTGGTTTTTCCCTTTGTGCATACAATACCCCTTAGATACATGACACCATTCATTTTTTTCTCTAGTACATGCATACTTGTTGGATAGCTAACACAGTTCAATGCAAACTTGCAATGGGACAGGTTGTATTTTATATACTTGATATCACTCTGAAAATGGAGAACCAAAACAAACATTATTGACACATACTTTTTTAAATTTTAAATAAAGCAAAAAAAGCAGTAGGAATCAGCAGGAAGATGTGTGCTGTATATGGAAAGGATGCTGTTATTGAACACATGCTTCAAAAGCAGTTTTTAAGATTTCAATCAAGAAATTTTTCTCTTCAAAATGCACGTCACTCTGGCCAGCCAACAGAGACAAAGTGAAGGAGTTAATCAAGACCAAACTCTGTTATACAACCAGGATGATTGCAAATATTCTCCAAATACCCAAATCAAGTGTTGAAAACTAGTTGCATCAATTTGATTATGTCAGCAGGTTCAAGGTTTGTGTCCCACAGCAACTGAATGAGGAGAATATAACCAAATGAATCTCCATCCTTGATTCATTGCAAATGTGTGAAGAATCTCTTTTTTGAAGAGAATGGTGACAGGATGAAACATGGATTGTCTCTAACAATGTGGAGTGCAAACAATCATGTTTGGGAGGTGAGGCAAATCACAGCAAACAACCTCCAAAACAGAACTTTGCTCAAGGAAGGTTATGTTTTCAATTTGATGGGATTGGAAGAGTGGTGTCTTTTATGGGGTTCTTTTCATGAACAAGACCATCAATTTGAATGTATACAGTGACCAGCTGGACAAATTAAACGCTGCAATCCATCTAAGGGTATTGTCTTTAGTCACAACAATACCAGACCGCATACTTCTTTGCAGATGTAGTAGACTTTACTAGGTCTAGAAGGAGAAGTTTTGTCTCACCCAACTGAGTACCTTCACAGTTTCATCTGCTTTGATATCTTCAAACTATATTGAATGAACAGAGCTTTAACTCTGGATAGGATGTAAAACTTTACCTAGAAGATTTCTTCACCAGTAAAAACAGGAAATTTTTTGAGCAGGGAATAATGGATCTGCTCGCATGATGGCAGAATATACTGAAAGTAAGTGGTAATTATATCATTAATAAAATAAATTGCTTGAGGTTTAAAACTTCTGAGGGTGAACCGGAAGAAGAGGGTTATATTGGCAAAGGTCAAGGGACTGACCGGAAGAGGAAGCGTTAGAAGGGAAGTGTTGGGGGAACAGGACAGGGTCGTCCACTTTTGGCCGGCCAAGGCATCACAAACATACGTGAGGGAATTCGCTCTCAGGTTGGTGAGATAGCAGCTGCTTATACTGGGTGACAGGGTAGGGCAGGATCACCAAAGTGACTACTACTAGATAGGTACAGATGAGAGAAGGTAGGTAAACCTCTTTTCATTTCCTATGCATGACAAGCTATTTCGGCAATTGCATACAGACATCGTTGTCCCCTTGATCTATGATGGCAACAAAGATAAGGATCGGCAGTGATGGCAAAGGCTGGATTCAAAACGTCAAAGTTGTGGCCAGGCTACAAGGCATCAAAGATGTAGTGAGCCTCATGGCCTTGTATTTGGAGAGGAGTGCACTGGCACTGTACCTTGAAATGGACGAAGAAGAACAGCTGAGTGCAGCAAAGATCAAGCAGCGCATGAGAGAGGCTTACACACTAATGGAGAGTACATCACTTTTGCTACGCTGGGAATGATTAGATGGAGAGGGGAACAGGTCAACAAATACGCTGCAGAGATATGAAGGCTGGTTGTGTCATCTGGTCTTTTGTGAATGGCTTTCCCAACGACATGTCGGTGTGACTACAACAGTTGCCAGGCAGCAACAAAATGGTAATGAGTGAGCTCATCGTTCAAGCCTACATGTTGACACAAGACACTGGAGAGAAGGCTGTGGTGATGGCGGCTGCAGAAGCCTGTGAATCTGCATGACGGCTGGAGAAGGACAAAAAGAGGCCTGCTGTGGAATAACAGTGGTAGTTCACAGGCCAGTGTTTTAAGTGCCAAGGACCACACATGGCAAGGAACTGCAAAGAGCCTGGACAGGTTTACTACCAGTGCAAACAAACTGGGCATATATCGTCCGAAATTGTAACCAGGGAAAAAGCCACAGAGAAGTTGTTTCCCAAACTTCTCCTGCGAATGAGCAGAGGCATTGGTGAAGTCACTGCCCATAGTTGAAGTCGTTGGTCAGGGGAAACACATTCAAAGCTCTCATGGACATGGGCTGCACGAAAACTCTCATGACCCTGAGGGTGACAAAGAAATGGAAAAGTATGAGTAGCATTCAGGCAGTCGATGGCAGCAAAATCAAATGCAAAGGTAGCAGCGATGTGGATATAGTGGTGCAAGGCACAACGCTAAGGCTCTGGGTGATCGTGATCAATGTGGTAATGGATATGGATGCAATCGACCGCTTTGGAGGTGTCAGTGTTGGGGGAGACATGGTTTCGTTTGGTACCATGGAGGCGTCGTGTGCTGTGAGTCAGGAATGTGAGCAGTCACTGCCTACGCCATTGAAGATAAGGATTTTTGGGCAGTGTTCAGAAGAGGTAGAGAAGTGGATTAAGGAAAGTGTCCCATGGAAAGAGGAGGTGATGAGTGGAGTACCACCTCTAATGACAGTGGTGCAGTCAACAAAGGGTAAAGTTAGACCAGTGCTGGACTTTCGGGACATGAATGGCCATGTATCATGCCACACAGGTGGTGAAGCATCTGATGTCTGCGATGAGACGCTGCATGTATGGGGGCAGTCAACTAAGGTGGCAATGATTGTTGACTTGAAGTCAGCATGTTTGCAGCTCCAAGTGAGCAACAAACTGTGGCAGTACCGACTGGTGTGATACAAGGGCTGGACATATTGTCTGACAAGGCTGAGTTTTGGACTGAATTCTGTGTCAAAGATCATAGCAAAAGTGCTCAAATCCATCCTGGAAAGGTGGATAGGATAAGAAGGGCCACCTGTTCCTACATATATGACATCCTAGTGGACGAGACTGTAGTGACTGCCACAGAGGTTGTGAGACATTTGAAGAAATTTGGGTTGATTGTGAAGCCACTGGAGCCAATGGTTGGAGGAGCTGCACAGGCAAGGAGACAGAACAGGTGAGTTAGTGTTTCATAGGGGGAACATGATCTCAGAGCAGGAGAAAACTGTTCTCAATGTGCGGGAAGTTAGTAGGTCACTACACAATCGCGGGGTGGCTGCATACGGCATGCAGTTACACCAGGAGATGAGCAGAAGGGGAGAACTGGAGTGACAAGGTGGCGATGATGTGAGAAATCCTGGAGAGAACAAGAGCAGAAGACCTAGTCAGGGGGAATTGGCACATGCCCAAATTGGATAGTGGGACCATATGGTGTGATGCTAGCAATATTGCGATAGTCGTCGTGTTGGAAATTGGAGGTACCGAACTGGAGGATGCGGCCTGGCTTTGAAAAGCAGACAACTACAACCACATCAATGTCACTGAGTTGGATGCAATGCCGAAAGGAGTGAATCTGGCCCTGAAATGGGGGTTGTGCTCCAATAAAATCAGGACAGATTCAGCTACAGTGCTTGGCTGTGTAGGATTGGTGAACGCCGATGAGAAGAGGGTGAAAACTAAAGAAATGCTAGTGAAGTGCTGCCTAGGGATTCTAGGGGAGATGATTGGCGAGTTCAGCCTGAAGCTGAATGTAGTCTTTGTGCCTTCAGAGAGAAACAAAGCAGATGCTTTAAGCAGGGTAAAAAAGGCCTGCTTAGGGGAGCCGGAAGAATCAAAGCAAGGAGTAGCTGCAGTGTGTCAGTTAAATGACTCCAAGCTAAGGAGACTGCATGCCATGCATCATATGGGCATGGATAGGACCCTGTATCTCGCCAGGAGGATTGATGCCGACATTACCAGATGGTACATCCAGAAGGTGATCAGGAACTGCGACAGGTGTCAATCCATCAACCCTGCTCTGGGTGTGCATGAGCAGGAAAACGTTTCAGTAGAGTACAACTGGAGATGATTAGCAGTGGATGTAACACACTACAGGCAGGGGACGTATCTCTCGATGGTCAATTATGGGCCAGGCCGGATAACCATTTGGAGGGAAATGAGGACAGGCACTGCAGATGAGATGGTACATATTCTAAGTGAGGTATTCTTAGAGTGGGGCCCTGTGGATGAATTGCTGTTGGACAATAGAACAGCATTTCATTTGGAGGCACTGAAGGAGATGCTTGACAGGTGGAAAGTGCAACACTTTTTCAGAGTGACATACAGGCTGAATGGAAATGAGATTGGGAAGAGACATCATCGAATGATCAAGGCCATGGTGGAGAGGGGACATGTCTTGCCGCCGGAAGCAGTGTTCTGGTACAACATGTTGCCTAGATCAGAACAGGCTGAAGAGTCCATGCCACATAGAGCAATATTCAAATATGCCAGCTTATTAGATGTATAGTAAATGATATACTAATATTACAATAATCTTGGACAGTTATAATTGTCTCTCTGATATTCTTTGTATAACATGCAGTTACATAATAATCCAGAAATCACAATACACAGATATTGTTTTGAGATGAGTGGAGGTGCTAAATGCCCTTGTTTGAAAATATAAGGACACAGATTGTGTCGTATAGCCAGCTGGAGATAATATTTCCTGAGGCTAAATTACAGCAACATTCATCCTAAACCAGCACTGAAATGTTATGTTGGCAAATAATCTTTACTCTAGTTACATACTGTTATATACAATTTTGAAAAATTTATAATAACAACAAATTCAAATATAATCCAATTCTTCACCATATCTACACCATCTGAAGCATATTTGTAGAAAAGTTCATTAAAATATATCCATGTTTCTGAAAGTTATGAGGAAAGAAATCCGTAGGGGCATATATGTGTAGGGGCATATCTATGCTTCAGCTAACTCTGGCTGATTACTGTGTATCATTGCACATGCATTACAAGAAGTCTGTAATAAGCATGAATTATTTTAAATAATAGTAAATATATACACACACGTGCAAAAGACAAAGAATAGAGTTTGAAATTATTTCCTTATAGTATCCTAACACTTGTTTCTATGACAATTATGTGGTAATCAATTTCTAATTGTCACTGAAACACATGTAAGGATGCTATATTGAAATGCTCGAACAGAAGCATGTAGATTTGTGTTGCATCTAAGAGATAAGGTGGAGAGGAGGTACTGCTAGGTTCCTCACAGGCAATGAACATAGTTATAAGATCTTTTGGGTAGCAAACAGTGATAGGGTTGGGGACATGGGTATACACCTTGCTGAGAAATGGATTGATAAGATAACCGAGGTAGTCAGAGTCTGTGATAGAATACTTAAGCTTAGACTAGTGCTGCAGTATGGGATAACAACTATTATCTTGGCCTATACCCCTCAGTCAGGTCTACCTGATGAACAGAAAGACTGATTTTATGACACCCTCTCGCAGACAACCTCGTTGACGAGTGACAGGGACCTTCTCTTTATGGCGGTGACTTCAATGGGCATGCTGGACAACATATGGGCAACTTCTATGGTGTACATGGTGGCATCGGATTTGGTACCCATAATGAGGAGGGAACCAGGCTGCTTGAGTTCTGATGCAAATGATCTGTTATACTAACTTCAGGAAACTTGTCAGTCACTTGTTCACCTAACAGTTGGGTGGGCACACTAGTCAGATTGATTACATTCTCGCCATGAAACAGGAGAGATGGCTACTTATAAATGCCAAGACCTTCCCAGGTGAAGAATGTACCCCACAACATAGGTTAGTTGTTGGCAACCTCAGTATCAGGGTTAAATGGGTGCTCAGAAGACAACCAGTGTGGAAAGGAAGGGTCTGAAAGTTTAAGGATCTTCTGAATGGACAGAGATTTACAGATGTATTACTTGAAACTTTTGACGAAATAGAGGAAAGTATAGCTTCACATAACATGGAGGACAACTGGAGGTTCCTATGGGTCAACCTGTTAAGGGCTACTGACCAGACCTGTGACTGGTGCAAAATCCCCTCTTGACCTAAAGTGACATTGTGGTAAAACAATGTAGTTGACAGGGCCACTAAGGACAAGAAACAGGCCTAGAAGGACTGGAAGTGGGGGGGGGGTAGCAGGGAATTGTATCAGATAACCAGAAGGGAAGCTAGGAGACAGGTTTACTTAGCCAGAGGGCAAGCAGAAAAGAAAAGATTTGCAAATGTTCTGCATCATGAGAACCAGAGACTTGAAGTGTTTCAAATTGCAAGACACTGTGTGAGAGAGAATCATGATATCATAGGAGAGAAATGTGTCTGCATGGATGATGGCTCACTTGTATTTAATGGGGCTGCAAAGAAAGAGACTTGGAGATGCCACTATGAGAGGTTGTTAAATGAAGAGAATGAATGGGGGAGAGAGAGTCTGCCAAATGTTGACCTAACTGAGAGATTAGCTGTTCAAATTGACAGTACTTTAGTAGATAAAGCAACTAAAGATATGAAGACAGGGAAAGACTCTGGCCCATCAGGAATCACCACTGAGATGCTTAAAATATCTGGAAGTGTAGGCTATGATCTAGTTACCCATATAGTTAACCAGGAGTCATATCCAATGACAGGTGTGTCAGCAACATAGTCAACTGCAACAAAGCTAAAGGTGATGCTTTAGACAGAAATAATTACAGAGGTATCAAAATGTTGGATCAGGTGATTGAAGTTGCAGAGAGGATCATAGCCTAACTAATTAGGGAGAGTGTTAGTTTAGATGAGATGCAGTTTGGGTGTGTGCCAGGTAGAAGCATTACTAACGCTATATTTCTGGTAAGACAGCTGCAAGAAAAATTCCTAGCCAAAGATAAACCTCTGTACTTGGCTTTTGCTTTGACCAGGTCCCACGATACCTTATCTGGTGGTCAATGCAGAAATTAGGGATAGATGAGTGGTTGGTGAGAGCTGTACAAGCCATGTACAGGGATGCTGTCAGTAAGGTGAGGGTACAAGTACAGCAAAGAATTTAGGTTACAAGAAGGGGTTCAACAAGGATCAGTCCTCAGCCCCCTCTTATTCATTATAGTCCTCCAGGCAATAACAGAGGGATTCAAGATAGGCTACCCCTGGGAGCTCCTCTATGCTGGAAGCTCCTCTATGCTGATGACCATACTCTTATAGCTGAATCACTACCAGAACTAGAAAAGTTACAGGTGTAGAAGTAAGGTCTAGAATCAAAGGGCCTTAGAATAAAACTAGCAAAAACCAAAGTATTAGTGAGTAGGAAGATGGACAAATAACAAATCCCTTCAGGTAGCAGCCCTATTGAATCTGTAGAAAAGGCAAGGCGAAGGTAGAAACTCCATAAGATGTACCCAGTGTAAACTATGGACATGTAAGAAGTGCAGCAATATCAGAGGAAGGTTAATGGGGAAGATAGTTTTTGTGTGTGAAAGGTGCACAGGTACAATAAACACCAAAAATGTACAGAAAATAAATTCCATCATAAGCCAGGGGAAAAGAATAGTAGTCGATAGCTTCTGTTACCTAGGTAACCAAGTCACTAGCGACGGTGGATGATCCAAGAGCATAGCTGCTAGAATAAGAAGAGGCTGGGCAAAGTTCAGAGAGTTCCTACCTCTGTTGGTAACAAAGGGCCTCTCTCTCAGAGTGAAAGGCAGATTGTATGATGCCTGTATGCGAACAGCCATGCTACACAGCATTGAAACATGAGCTGTGACAACTGAGGACATGCGTAGGCTTGTAAGAAATGAAGCCAGTATGTTCTGCTGGATGTGTATTGTCAGTGTGAGAAAAGTTAGACATAAAAAGCATTAGATGTAGTTTGCAAGAGAGATAATGCACTGGTATGGTCGTGTGATGCATATGGATGAAGACAGCTGTGTGAAGAAGTGTCACTCTCTAACAATGGAGGGAACCTGTGGAAGATGTAGACCCAGGAAGACATGGGATGAGACAATTTAAATTTGAACTTACTTAGCATTAATTTCTGTTGCACAATAGTATATTGCCAATACAAATATAAATTTTAAGAAAGAAAGTAAACAATCTAATTTTACTCCTCATAAAAATTTCCATAATTTACATAGCTATATTTGCTCTTCTATAAAAGCATCCAATTTTCTCATACCTTCGTAAAGAACTGAATGCATATCTAGAGTAAACATCACTTTTCTCTCTGATGAAGGGGGCATTCTCTGGATGAATGAGCTCCAGAAATGATTGTCGGAACACTATACTTCTTCTAACATGTAACCAAAAACTCTTTTTAATGCCTATTACTATACCATATTTAAATTTTTTTTTTAAACATTTTTTATCTATATTCCACTATTATTTTTATCTATATTCCATTATTTATGTATCTATATGTCCATGTATATTTTTAGGATTCATATATTTTTATATTTCTATATATCTCTAATATATCAATATATTTTTCAGTTTGGACAATTTTTATTTTATCTTAACTAAACTCGCATATGTCTGCCTGATTTGAACATTTTCCATTCTATCCATTATGCTTATATATATACATATATATATCTAGGGTTGAACAAACAGAACACAACAAGGAGAAAAAGTTAGATGAAAGTAGAGCAAACAGGAAACTAGACAAAAACTTAACAGACAGGAAATATAGACAAAGACACAGTACACGGAATATTCGCAGCTGAGTCAATGACCCAACATATCATAGTGGTTTTGCGCCATTATTATTGAGACCACTCAATCTTAAAGGCACCAGTGCTGTTATTAGAGAGAGAGAGAGAGAGAATGTGTGTGTGTCTGTTTGTGTGTTCTTATATGTGTATTTACACATTTTTTCAATCAAGTTATTTATTGAATACCAAGACAATTCTCGGAAAAAGACTTTGCTTGCTCCTCTTTGCCTCTTTGGATTTTTATTAGATGATAATATTACAAGTTATATAAGGTGGTGAGCTGGCAGAATTGTTAGCATGCCAGGCTAAATGTTTGGTGGCATTTTGTCTATCTTTATGTTCTGAGTTCAAGTTCTGCCAAGGTCAACTTTGCCTTTAATGACTCAGAGACACCATCTTCGTGAAAAACAATAGGTAAATGTTAAAATGATTAATGCATGGAGCATTAAAAAGCTAACTAAAAATAATGTAGTGAGAAAAAAATAACATTATTAGCTTTAATATAGTGTTTTCCATTCTTCAGGAAGTACATGTATTAAGTATGTTTCCCAAGAACGTTGTACAGTACAAGAGACAATATGAATCTCAGAATCTTTGACCAAGTGGCTTACACTCATAAAATTGTCAAAATTAAGTTCCCTGTTAAGTTATAGAATTAAACACTAATAGCTACAGTGATCAATCAGTATTTTAGTTTACAGATGCTCCCTACAGTTAATTAGTAGGATGCAAGGGTCTCTCCAGACCACCATATTAAGGTATTCCAAACTTAATTTGCAACAGAGTCAGGGCACTCAGTTTAACTTCTTAATTTAATTTTAAATCAAGGCTTAATTAGTCAAGAAAAGTTTCAAGAATATTTTAGATACATTTTTCTGAAATTTGATGAGATTTCTTTTTTAATGGAATATGGTAAATAAATAGAGCTGCCCATGTTTAAAGAGAAATCACTGTAGATAACATCAAAACAGGCAACATTTTTTTCTTTAATCAGTGATATTAGCAGCTGAACACACTATAGTGAACAGCTGTAGTTGACTATTGCATGTTTATGCAATTGATAGATAGCTAATTGAGAGCACTAATGTCTAAATTTGAAAAAGTCTCAGCTACCATGAAAAAACAAAATAAATGGATTTAAAAGAGAAAAAGTTTAAAAAATAAATAATGGAAGTATATAAATGGAATATAAAATTGCTTTGAAATTGTTAATTCTTTTAGAAAATGCAACTACAATCAATAGATTTTTTTCTTATACTGACTTGAAGACCTTCCTCTGCTTTTTTCAAAGTAATACTCAATTCATGGAAGTCAGATTCACACCCAGCACTGCTTTCATAGCTCTCCATTTTCTTCCGTAACTGATGCACTTCATCTTGTACCTGAAATAAACAAAACAACAATTTATACACTTTATATATGAACACATTTAAAGTTACTATCAAGGAATTTTTTATTAAAACATAACTTCAAGAGATGAGCATGTTAGAGAACAGAAACATTGTAAATCCAGCCTTTCTTGAAGTTTAATTAAATTTAATAATCTGTCACACATTGCTTCATTAAATTTGTAAACAACTAAATGATACTTTCATCCTAAATATGTCACATCAATCCATACCCATTCAATGTATTTGTTAACTCTCCTACTTTTATCAGTTTTACTGTTTCATTCCCAGGACCCAGTATCAAGATTTTTTCTTATCTTCTTTTTTTCTTTAGAAGTGCATTCCTCTGAAACTTCCTACTTTTTTTCTATTTTACTTAGTAAACAGTTCAAACTGAATATTAAACATACCCTCTTCCTCAGTCTAGAAAAGCCTATCAAGGCTATGGTCATTTCTCCTTGTCCACTGATTAACTAATAAAAATAATTACAAAAAGTAATAATTACATAAAAATCAGTCTAGGCAGTGATATCATACAGCAGCAACTAGTATCACTTATAATGTATAATTCTATATTTTTTTCTTTTACATGTTTCAGTCACATGAATAATTTTTTCCATTGACCAAAAGTAAGTTTTCAATGAGTTAAGTCTGCTAAGCAATAATTCCCTGTTGAAAAATATTTCACTTAACTTACACTGCTAATATCTTCTTCTGCAGCCTGTGAAATATAGAGCCTTCTGCCTAGTCTAAAACAAAAAAAAATAAAATAAAATAAATAAGATAAAATTTTGCTAATTATTTTGATTTGCTCATTATATTGTCAGTAAAATTGAAGTTTACCACCAATACCACAACTATATCCTTATCACATGAGAAAGATCCGTGAAGCTTGTCAGCTACAGTTTTAAATAAATGATAAATCTTGTTGTGGATATGATGTTGAACATTGGAATTAACTTCATCTATGACAGTAACTGAATTCAACAAACTAAGTTGCTATATTGTACGCAGCAATGAACTCTACCTCCTCAGCACCCCATAACCAGCAACTGGGCCATTTCAGAAATAAGTATCTTGCTACAGATACAATGCAGGAGCAGTGACAGTTGAGCTGGTTGCCTACTACTGTCTCAGTAATTTTAGTTTCTTTGATGTTGAAAATACAAGGCTGTCAATGGTATTAGTAGCAATTGAATTTTGGCAATGCCAAATGTTTAATATTTTACACATTATTCAGAGCAGATTAACATAGCATACACTGTAAGAGATTTTAACACATCTGCCAGCATCAGTTAAAAACAGAACACTTGATGTGCCCTGTTTAAAATGCCAGATATTTTAATTTTTTTCATATGATATTATGGTGCCCCAATCCATTTTTTACATGTTATAACACAAAGGGAATTATTATTGCTTTTGTCTATGTCAATGTGTTTAAGCAGACCTACAATCAAAGATATTCCAGCTAGGAGCATTCCAGGCTTTTGTATACCTACAATATGACCTTCCATTTCATGAGGCAGTAAAGTATGATTTTAGGAAGATTTTGCTATATCTATCAGATTGTGTGACTACAAAGACTCTTTCATCATCTACTACTATTATTGCTACAACAGCAGCAGAAGAAAAAGAAAAAGCAACTAAACTGATAACAACACTTGTTCAAAGATGAGACAAACCACAGATATATAATTAATAGGGGAGAAACCACTCGACCTTGAGCACATTCTTCAAAATTGGCATCTTTGCAATAATTTTTTTATTCCCTTGTGCAATTAAAGTCAAATCTGTAATTTTTTCATTAATCATATGGCCTTGGAAGAACTTTCTAGAGTCATTACTTTATTTGACCAATCACCCATTTTTTAGAACTATCTGCTCAATCTCGAGTGATGTGTTGGTGGCTGCTGACATTTGAAGAACCAAAACAAACCCTGACATCATAACCTCTCGACACAGGATGATCCTGTTTCATCGCTTTCATGTCACAACTCTGCCCCTGGGAGCTTCTCTACATTGATGACCTTGTTCTTATAGCTGAATCACTATCTGACCTAGAGAAGAAATTTCAGGTGTGGAAATATGGCATGAAATCTAATGGCTTTAGAGTTAATTTAACTCCTAGTGAGTATGAAAACAGACAATTCACAAGTCCCTTCAGGTTGATGGCCCTGCTCAATATGTAAGAAGGGTGTTGGTAGAAACTCCATAAGTTGTACTCAGTGCTAGTTTTGGACATATAAAAAATGTAGTGGTATCACAGGAAGGTTAATGAAGAAAATAGTCTTTGTGTGTGGCAAATGTGTGGATACAATAAGCACTAAAAATGCACAGACAATAGACTCCCTTAAATGCTTAGAAGTAGTAGATAGCTTCTATTACCTAGGTGACCAAGTTAGCAGTGTAGTTACTAGAATAAGAATGGGCTGGGTAAAGTTCAGAGAGCTACTACCTTTGTTGGTAACTAAGGGCCTCACCCTCAGAGTGAAAGCCAAACTGTATGATGTCTACATATGTACAGCTATAATACATGGTAGTGAAGCATGGGCTTTGACTAGAAGAGGACTTGTGAAGGCTTGAAAGAAATGAAGTTAGTATGCTCCGCTGGATGGATAATGTCAATGTTTTCACATGACAGAGCATTGAACACAAGAGAGAAGACTGCACCAGTTTGGTCATGTGCTGCGTATGGATGAGGACAGCTGCATAAAGAAGTGCCAAGCTCTAATTGTGGAAAGGGTAGATCCAGAAAGATGTGGGATAAAGTGGTGAGAAAGAATCTTTGGATGCTGGGTCTCACTGAGGAAATGACAAGGGACTAGGAGTTGTGGCGATTTGTTGTACATTATGGTGGACTGGCTACATCGTACAGCAAGCTTATGCAGAACTCATGCAAACAAAGGCGGTCTAAACTGAGATACAAGGAAAAGTAACCTCAAATGGAGTGGCATTACTTTACATGAACTTGAAGCCTATGCCACAGTCAGGTCAGTGTTGAGGTTTCTCATCTCACAAGCAGTAGCTGCCTTCAAAGATGCCCAGTGACAACATCTCACTGCTGCAAGAAACAGATATTACAGGGCAGTGTCCACCTCAATCCAGTCAAAAGACTATCACTGTGATATCTGTGGACACCTATGTGCTTCTAGCTTTGGATTGTTCTCATCACTGAGAACACAGTATTTGACATCATTTGTCACTGTAGCAGCACAAGCAGTCAGCGCCATATTGGATGAGATCATGCAGCAGCCATTACCATCTCCGAGACTGGAGCGAGACCTCACCTGCATCCATTTGTTATGTGCAAGATCAAAATGAGGCTAGCGATGGTGAACTGGATATAAGGGCCCAACAAAAACAGATTCACTCTCTTTTCACCACAAGTGCTTGCTGAGCACACTGCACTGGCTGGGTCTCCAAGCTAGTCCTGTTTACATGTTGTATCTCCAGAGGCAATAGGCCCACGTTAACAGAGATACAACAAAACACACACAGCTTGAGATGGTATGCTGAGAGCAACACACTTTACCTATTCTGTGAAACTTGTAAATAAACTGGTTATGAATTGCATTTGTATTTAAAGACTTCTTTCCTTGTCTGCTGGAGCCTGAACTACACAAAGAACAATATTTGATGGGAAAAGGCAATATTCACCCGATATCGTAAACCTTGTCTCCCATTATAAAATGGTGACCCCGACATGATTCAAACACGCAGCCTGATGTTCGCACAGTCATTTTCCAAATCGGTGACCCAGTGCCAGCTTCATGACCAACTGTTCTTTCTAATTTCACCTCTTCGCTACAGATATGTCTACCTTTTATCGTCTATTTTGTCTTCCACAAAAATACTGGTGGGGAGCTATCTGGAGCGTACAACTTGAGGGAAATTCCTCTTTCTCTGTTATATATACATAAATATGGACGTAGTAGATAACAACTAGTCTTCGGCCACCCTTTTGGACCCTGTTGTGTCCACTACTCTGATTGGTTGGTATTGGGGCAATTTGTCTCTTGCTCTATTGCGTGCCAAGATGCAACCCAACCAATCACAGCCTTCTGACAAGGTCACATGAGACAGTCTCTTCTAAACCTCAGTTTGTGCTGACTGCACCATATAAAATGCTAGCTCCACACCGTCTCGATGTCTTTCGGTTCCAGACCTTTTAAGGTCTAGCCACTGACTACACAGAGAACACAGCCAGTTCCAGTGATGACACAACAGCAGCCACATGGAGACTTATCAACACTCTTCCAACAGCATACGGCAATCTCTTTCTTCATCGCCTCCATCTTCTTAACGTAATCAACATCATCTCTCTACATACACAGCAACCAGCAACACTCACACAGGTTTCTATCACAACACTGTTTGTGAATTAATTCACCATGGTTAGCAGCAAATACAACCTGTGAGAACTTCCTGTATCAAGTGACTGGCAGCAGCATCGTATCCCCAACTTCTTGTACAACAGTACCTCAACCGGCTCTGCTTCTTCGCCACAACTTCTTGATACAGAACTTCAACTATCGTGTACCTTGACTACAAACTGGTATTTATCATCCTTATGTCTGAACATTCTTCTAACATCATATTATAGACTCTTTCAATGTTCTGTACTTAATGCACACACATACACTTAGTATACATGATGGACTGTCTATTATTATGTATATATGACGCACACACAGACACACATGTTAACCTATCAATAAAATCTTCTCTTAAACATTCTACTCAGTTGTGTCTCTCTTTTCCTTCTGGAACATATACTCATTTATCCTTTTCATATTTATTGTATCGACCGTGTGATGTGCAAAGGAGCCATTCTCGTCACCTCTCCTTCACCCAGTCATTTACAAAATGGACTACTAACATATAAGTGGAGGTAGAAGTATGGCTTTGTTTTTAAGAAATCTACTTCTCAGCTATATAATTTCAGGTACAATACTTCTGAATGACACCTTGGAAAAGTGTCTTCTATCATTGATTTAAGTTGACCAAACCTTTACAAGTGAAATTTTTGAGATAAAAACTGTGGAAACCCACTGGATGAATTGTTTCTCTTTTTGGAAGCTAAATTTAATTTTTGCTTAGGTTAACACTACTGCCTTTGGGAGCTTTTGATTGATACCATTCTGCTGCAAGTATTTTGTCCAGATCCCTGGTCTTTGGAAAATTTCCATCCTTCCTGCCACTAGTCTAAGAAGATCAATGCTGATTTCTTTCTATGATAAAGATAAATGCATACAAGCACATACATATGCATACAAAACACCTCCTCTCCACCCATGCACCCCACACACACACACACATACATACATAAAAAGACTATGTACGTTTAAATACAATTGTAGAATTAAAAACAAGCTGATAGGAAAAATTACCCAAGCTGTGAAAACTTTAAATTTAATTCTGACAAAATTTTGTTGAAACTTTTGAAGAAGATCTTTGTCTATTCTGAAAAACAAATACAAATATCAGTGAATAGACAAAATCATCATGGCTAAATGTATAGGTCTCCTTCAACCACATCAGGATTACAGTCACTGTGTGCAATACAGCTACAATATTAACAAAGATTTATTTGAAGCATATATACAATCTGACCCCAGTGAAGTTTAAAAAATTTGTGGAACTCCTAACATACAGAATTAGATGTTTTCCCCAAAACATTTAAATGGACAAGCAAAATGTACCATTACATGTAAACTGGTATATCTAATGGAAATGTCTGATTCAAAGCAGGCTGACACTACAAAGCCAGCCATTGAAGATAATTATCCCACTTCCACTAATGGACAGACAGAATGATCAGCTAAGTCTAACAGTAAACAACGCAACGGCAATTTAGCTGAAACCAATACTGATACAATACTAACAGAACACCAAAAACTTGTGGATAACTTACAAGTAATCTGGAATGTGATGTTTCAACAGGCTCACAATCTTAAATTGAATGACAGATCATACAACACCAGTATAAGAAAAGAACCCAGTAAATTAAAATTAAAGGCAGTAAACAAAATAGCAAATAAATATCTAAAGACCACAGAGTCCAGAGGTATGAAAACAACCTATGAAACCATTAACCTTTTGACATATGTCTCAACTATTACATTACTTGTATCTCACAAAAAGCTGAAGCCATACAATCAAAATTTATGCAGAAAGCCTGAAACAGCATGGGCACATAACTTAAGAAATAAAATTTTAGTCCAGTGAAAAAGTATCTCACAGATCACTGTAGTTATATACTGTAACACAGGGAACAACTTCACGCATGATCAAGAAGATTTCAGGAAAAAACTAGAGAAATAATTTGGTGACAGGATTTAAAAACCTGAAACAGCAACTCACACCTAGAGCTGAAAAAAACTAAAATATAAATCTACAACATATGAATGGCAAATGCTCGATAAATCATTTACCAGGGATCTCAAAGACAGCCTTATTGCAGCTTCAATGCAAAAGACTCAATCTCTGTAAAAGACCTCACACACACACACACAAAATTAGGTTGAGGACTACAAGAGATCTGTATAGGAAATAAATGAGGAATTCAACAAACAAGCTGTGTGGCTAAAAGAACTGGAGCAGGACTACTGCAAGCATGTCCAGCAACAACAAAGTGAAATGGATGGGGAAATACTGCAAACAGTTCCACAAAAAATGTCAAACAGGAAATCCCTAAGCCCAGACCTCATAAGTTACTGGCTGAAGAATTTCATCTGTTATGACGAGATCTTATACAGTTGTATGGAGAAAGTACTGAGCACACACAAGAACTGTCCCAATGGTTACCAACTGCAACTCATCTTCTCATCTCCACAAATAGCCAAACTATCCTTACTAAAAATTACCACCTACCAGAACATCAGGTACAAATGGTACAGTGTATGCTTCAATCTATTCTTGCAGAATCATTGTGCCACCAACAACATTATAACATATGAGCAAGCTGAAAGAAAATGCAGATGTGGGGATGTATAGAGCTACTAATAAATAAAATGATCCAGGAAGGAAGAGAAAAATATCACAGGAACTTAACTGTAGTGTGGTTGACTACCAGAAGGCTTTTGACAGTATATCACAAGGGCTTTACAATTATTCAAAGTCCCATAGCTACTAATAACTGCTATTGAATACCTGACCAAGACTTGGTATACCACTTTGCTCCTTAGGAGTGATAAGGAATAAATTGAGTCAGATAGCATTCACTATTAAAAAGACATCTTTCAGAGTGATAGCCTGTCAATACTGTACTTTGTCCTCTCATTAAAGCCACTTTTATACCAGCTCACCAAGTGCAGTAGCACCAGAAATGTCTCCCATCATTTCTTTGTCAATGACCTGAAACTGTATGGGCCAAATATCAACCACATATAGAAAACAATTGGACCTCAGTACCTAATTTTCTACAGACATTGGAATGAAATTTGATTAGTTCAAATGTGCATTTTTGACAATAAAATGTGAAACGGTTGTGCCAAGAAATGAACAGCTTGACAATACAACCTCTACAGTCAGGTGACGATTATAGGTACCTTGGACAGGATGTGAATGTCAGATATGATGAACTCCATAAATAAAGAGAGGGGTCCAAGAATAAATATATCCAGAGAGTAAAGAGAATATGGCCATTAGAACTCTCAGCTTGCTCACAACACTTTTGCAGTGACAGTCCTCATACCTATTGTTGGTCTTCTGCATTAGTCATTACAATAACTCAATGAAGTAGATGTTCAAATTTGCATGCTGTTCATTGTTACAGGAAACTTCACCATCAACCGAAATGCACAAGGATAGTGGTCATGGTCTCAAATCTGTATTAATGTTATATGAAGCACATATTTTGACACTGAAACATCTGCATCAGTAACTATCTTGCCCCAGTATCTCATTACCATCTTTCTGAAAAGGCTGTGCAAGCCTTTTGATTGCAGTAAAATTACTACAGCCTCATGGTTCAAAACATAAGTGCAAAGACAGAAAATGGTGGGCCATAGATTGCATGCAGTAAGTGATACAGAGATATTGAATTTGCTAGTAGATGTTTGAATTTCACAGGCTTTTTTACAACATCACATCATTTACTGCCTGCAACTCTCACTGGACCTTAACTTTGCACTCTTTGAAATTTTTCTCTAGTCTCCAAGACAGCAATTTGTGAAGTACCACTTCCTTTTCTTCCAACAACTTTGTTATCTTTGGACTAGTCCTGGTGTTTTCTTTCAATAAATCCAAACGTAGAAGTAGCTTCATAGAGCTGTTTATTAAAACTTATGTGTGGATCACCATTGTTATTTAGATTGATCACTTGAAGTGCTTCATGGTACTGTCCAAGCTTTTCAGGGCAGTTTAATTTAGAAACAACAATTTGTTTAGGTGCCTTTTTACTGTCACATCCCAGCTTCTTACAGATAGTGATTGCCAAGGAAGCACACAAAAGTCTATGGTTCATCTAACATTGAATCCAACTCCACATGTACTAGAAAGATTTTATATCTCATAGGTCTTTTCTACAGACAATTACATAATTGAGAAAGTGCTAGTAACCTGAACATGGAAACGTCCAAGCAGCCCTATATTCCTCCGTCTGCCTGAACCAGGTATTTGTTATCCCTAGCTCTAACTCCTAGCACAGCTGTAACAGGAGTATCCCATTTGCTGCTTTTCACTTCCCCGTTCCGTGACTTCCTATGCTACTCCAAAGTTCATAATCATGTCCCACACAGGCATTTAGATCCCTCAGAAGTACAAGTTTGTCATTCTTATCAACATTTCTCAGAATTGTTCTCAGATCATCATAAAAGCTGTTTATGTCATCCTGGGAACTAAAAAGAGTTGACACATAAACACTAATCATTGTCATAAATTATTTTGAGTTGAGTTTCAACTGCAGTGTCATTATATGTGCAGAGAACCTTGAGGAAGTTCAGTCAAATCCTACACTAAGTGCATTTTAACATCAAAATAGACACCAACTTTTTGATGTAGATTGTCTGACCTTCCCTTTGTAAAATAATATGTAGCTTGACTCTGGCTCTTCTAACTGGCTATCATTCTGAGAGTGCAACTACATTGAGAGTTATATCAAGAAAATTCCCTATATATAAAAGTAGTAGAGTGCTCAGGATGACTGAGCACTTATTTTTCCAGCATGCAACCTTAAGATTTGATATTTTCAAGGATGTCATTTGTCCATGATTTGATACAAAGGTTTGTTGATCATTTGTATTTTTCCCACATGATTGAACAACTGCTAGTTTGGTAGTGGCAAGCTTTGTTTAGAGACCAACTTTTCTAGGTCTGTCCTGCCAGCAGGTGAGAAGTGCTATCTCTGAAAAGGGTTGCTTAGTCACTCAGGGTGCTGTTAAATCTCTCTATCACCACTTTTGAAGATGAAGTGACCAATATCCCAATTTACCTACAAGCAGGTTAGCAATTACATACTCCCAGCTTGTTATACTTGTATGCTTCACTAAACTCCCATTACTGCAGAGCATTTTGTACATCCATGTGTTGTTCCAAGAATCCAAGAAGTTCCTGTGTGTGTATTTATTTTAAGTGAATAAAGTGTTGCACAGCACTGAACCCACTTTCAGCACAACCAACTATAACACCAGTGGCACAAAAGCAGTTGAGCTGACTAGAAAACCAACTGCACTTCAGGTTTTTTATATGAGTTTCCCTTCTCCTAAAAGGTAGTTCTAATAAGAATTAGGTATCCTTCACTTCTAGTGGTCAGGAGAGTTCATCCATTTTGTGACAAGTTTTGTTTTATATCCTACAGGATGTCCAACAAAAATTGCTTTTTTTACCAAGTAGGCTTAGTAGGGTTGCCAATTTAATCACCAACCATGCACTAACTGTGCAATAAGTTGTACTAGCTTACATGTTACCTGTAGTACTAAGAGTGACCTGACATACATGCATACATATGTATGTATGTATGTATGTATGTATGTATGTATGTATGTATGTATGTATGTATGTATGTATGTATGTATGTATGTATGTACGTACATACATATGTACATATATATGTATGATGCTAAGGGTATGCATGAGATGTAAAAGTGTCTTTACCTATTTACAACATTCTCAAAGAAAACAGGGTTGGAGTTTGGTCAGGATAAATGTTGCAATATGGTTGTGAAAAGAGGGAAAACTGTAAACTAGACTAGCAACATTTCCATCAATTACATAATTGTTTCTCCTATATCTGATGAGGAATGTTATAAATATCTAGGGGTAGATGAAAACATATACAATGGTACCTGTAACAAGACACATGTCACGAAAAAATATTACAACTGGATAAGGAAAAAATGGTCCTTGGAACTCTTTGCATTCAATACAACAACAGTGGCTCACAATGTGTTTGCAGTACCAGTACTCATACCAACATTTGGGCTACTTGAATGGATGCTTGATGAGGTCTGAGCTATTGATGTGAAAACCTGGAAGATACTGACCAACACAAATAATTTTCACATCAACAGTGACACAGACTGCCTCTACCTACAACAAAAACAAAGAGGCAGAAGCTTGACATCAATCCAGAGAGTCTTTCTATGTCATATCATATCCCTTAGGCAACATATTTCAACCACCAAGTCTCGATGTGCAAACCTTGAACAAGTTTGCATAGATGAGACAGAAAACATCATGAGACTTGGAAAGCAGCTCCTTGAACAACATTCCTTGTCTGATAACCTTGAATACATGCCCAAAGAAGTTTTTACCATAACACACCAATCAGATAAGTGTATGTCAGCAGAAAAAACATGCATATATATTGTTACGGGTTTAACTAGTGCAGTATTTCTGACCCACATCGTGGGTGTGGCGCCGGCATGTCTGGTAAAGGAACTGACAGGTTCTTTGTTTAGTGGGAGACTGATGAGTTTTGGAAGGACCTGTGACCTCGTGCGGTTGAGAAAAGGGTCAGGAGAATGTGAGAGAGGAGGACAGATGAAGGGCTGAGAGCAAATAGAGATAGAGTATAAGACTAAGGGACAGATAGAGAGGAAGAGTCTGGCAGGCGATAGAGATAGGCAGTAAGGAATGAGATAGCAAATAGAAAGGCTATAAGAGGGAGATGAGGGAGTGGAAGCGAGGACAGAGAGGAAGTGAGGTCTTGGCAGTCGTTGAGCGGTCGTCGAGGAACACAGACGGATCTTGGAGTCGCTGGCCGGTCCTCGAAGAAGACAGTCGGATCCTGGAAGTCAGAGCGAGTAGATGGAATCTTAGAAGCGTTGGCATCTTAGCGAGCAAGCTGGGATGCGAGAAAGCTTGGCGGCACAGAAGGGATATGTACAGAGGATTTAGCAGTATTGAGAGGAATGGGACACTGGCGATTCAATTAGGAATTGAGGTATGTGTTTGTGCATTGATACGTGTCACGATGTATTGAACAGTGGAAAGAACAGTCAAGGACTTGTCGATATGTCGATTATCGACTTGTGGTATTTATGTTCAGAATTGAGTAAAGGACTTGTTGATGTGACTTTATCTGTGATGTTTAGAAAGAGACTTTAAAGAACTGTTGTCTTTGGACGTGAACTTTGAACTGTACTCTTGAATTGCTGTTGTATTATGCTTTGATCTGTTGTATGATGTATTGAGTAGTCACGGGCATGTCTTCCTTTAAATGTCTGCCTTAAATGTATTTGATGTGTAGCAATTGATTGTCATATAAACTGTTGTTTGAATATAAGCCAGTGTCTCTGTTGCCTTGCCTCTCTTTGGGTTGTATCTCGGGTTGTGCCTCTGTATCTCTGTGCTGCTGAGGTTGTTGTTGTTGCAGTATCTCTCCTCTCTCTCCTCCTCTTTGGGTTCCGTGGCGAACTAGTGGGCCGTTCGGGCGAGCGACGACGGGGGATTCCGTAACAATATGTTAGCAGAAAGCTCCAGAATGATAATAACATTGACAATCAAAACAGTCTATCATGGGCCAACAACCAGATTACTCTTACTTTGAAAAGTTTGCACACATACACGCATACATGCAAAAATACCCTCTTGATGTTGAAATTTCTATGAAGAAGCCTTGAATCTAGGTTAGAAACCAGCTCTTACTCTGTTGACAAGAAATTTTGAAATAAAATTGAATAATGATTGATACATACATACATACATACATACATACATACATACATACAGACATACAAACATACATACATATATACATACATACATACATACATACAACCAAATACCTGATGCACAAAAGGGATAGAGATGCAGGAAAAGCAGGAAAATGTGAGAACCGGTGTAGATTTTGTGGAGTTAACACTGAAAATATCACCCACATCATAAGCTGTTGTCTGAAAACATCTAAACGTTATTATCTACAGATGAGACATGATGCTGTAACTAGGACACTCTATAATGAAATCCATCGGAAAGATAACTCCAAGAACAAAGAAATAGGAATCCACAATATGGTAAAACCCATAACCACTCATAATAAAAAGGAATGCTTGTGGAATGTACCTGTTAAGACCTCAATGAAATGGATGCACAACAGACCTAGACCTAATATAATGATTTAGGATAGAGAAGAGAAACTGTGCACAGTTGTGGAAATTAGCTGCCCAGCAGACGTTAACATAAAGCTGAAGATCAGTGAAAAGAGAACACCTATGCTGAACTATTGAGAAATCTGCAGTTACTCTATCCAGATTACAAGTTCAGGTTTATACCTGCAATTATTGGGGCATTGGGATATTTAACACACTGCCTAAATACCAATCTTGTGAACTTAGGCTTCTCAAAACCAGAAAGGAGAAAGCTAATTTGAAGACTACAGATCCACTCCATCACTGAAACTGTAAAAATCTGTAAAACTTTCCAAAAATTTATCATTTAAATATATATATGAGCATGTCTAGATATGCAACTATATGCATGAGCTATATACATAAAACAAAACATACAAATCTGCACATACACATGCATACATACATACATACATACATACATACATACATACATACATACATACATACATACATACATACGTACATACATACATACATACATACATACATACATACATACATACATACATACATACATACATACATACATACATACATACCCTGTTGTTGATGTTGGAATTCTAATGAAAGAGCCTTGGGTCTAGGTTAGAAACTGTCTCTTTCTCAATTGGCAAGAAATCTTGAAATAAACTGAATACATTCATGCATGCACACACACACACACACACACACACACACACACACACACACACACCACTGCTAGCTCTGGCAGAGACAAAATTGATCCCCAAATGCTGAACCACCCACATGGCAAAAAACTACCAGCTAGCTGCATGCCAGAACTTAATATATAAAATATATACAGCATGTTTAAACCTCTTCTTCCAAGACCATTGTGAAACTAATAACATCATCACAGCAGAACAAGCACCTGAGAAGAATGAAGTCTGGGGATGTAGGTTTACAGTTTGGTCAGGATAAATGTTGTTATACAGCTATGAAAAGGAGGAAAACTATAAACCAGACAGGTAGCATCTCCATCAATGATTTGACTGTTTCCCCTGTAACTGACGAGGAATGTTACAAGTATCTAGGAGTGGATGAAAATATATCTTACAGTGGCACCTGTAACAAAACACATGTCACTATAGAATATTACAGTCAAATACAGAAAATTTGGACCTCAGAACTCTCTGCATTCAATAAAACAGTAGCCCACAATGCGTTTGCAGTGACAGTACTCATACCAACATTTGGGCTGCTTGATTGGACACTTGATGAGAACCTAGCCATTGATGTGAAAACCTAAAAAATACTAACAAACACACATAATTTCCACATAAACAGTGATGTTGACTGCCTCTACCTAAACTGTAAACAAGGCGGCAAAAGCTTAACATTCATCCAAAATGCCTTTGAATGTCGCATCATATCCTTTTGGCAACATCTTTTAACCACCAAGCATCAAAATGCATCCCTTGACCAAGTTTGCATACATGAAGCTGATAACATCATAAGACTTGGAAGGCAGCTCCTTGAGCAACACTCTTTGTCTGATAACTTAGGATACATGCCCAAAGAAGTCACACAACTCTACCACAACATATCATCAGATGAAAGGATGAGTCTATATGAGCAGAATACTATGTATGGATATGTTAGCAGAATGCTCTATGATGATGATGATCATCATCATCATCATCGTTTAACGTCCGCTTTCCATGCTAGCATAGGCTGGACAATTTGACTGAGGTCTGGCGAACAAGATGGCTGCACCAGACTCCAATCTGATCTGGCAGAGTTTCTACAGCTGGATGCCCTTCCTAATGCCAACCACTCCAAGAGTGTAGTGGGTGCTTTTACGTGCCACATGGATAAATAGCTGGATTATTACCTCCCACTTTGAAGGGTATGCATTTGCAATCCAGGTACAGGAAATATCAACTAAGTACCTGATGCACAAAAGGGATAGATATGTGGGAAAAGCAAGAAAATGTGACAACCAATGCAGACTTTGTGGAGTTAACACTGAAGATATCACCCACATCATAAGTAGTTGTTCGAAAATGTGTCATCACAATATTATCTACCTATGAGACATAACATTGTAGCTTGGACACTCTATAATGAAATCCATTGGAAGGTTAATTCCAAGGATAAAAAATAAAAACCCACAATATGGTAGAAATTATAGCCACTTATAGAGAAAAGGAATACTGGTGGAATATACCAGTGAAGACCTCAATAAAATGTAAGCACAACAGACCTGATATAACGATTTGGGACAGAGAAGAGAAACTGTGCACAGTTGTGGAAATTAGCTGCCCAGCAGATGTTAACATAAAGCTGAAAGTGAAAAAGAGAACACCTATGCGGAACTACTGAGAAATCTACAGTTACTCTATCCAGATTACAAGTTCAGGTTTATACCTGTAATTATTGAAGCCCTGGAATATGTAACACACTGCCTAAATACCAACATTGAGAAATTAGGCTTCTCAAAACCAGAAAGGAGAAAGCTAATTCAAAGGCTACAGATCCAATCCATCACTGGAACTGTAAAAATCTGATAAACTTTCCAGAAGTTTATCATTTAAAATTATATAAGAGCACATCTAGATATGTCAAGATACATAAAACATACAAATCTGCACATACATACATGGTGGTGGTTGTCTACTCCTTATGCAGAGTTTGACCACCTCTTGTACCTACACCTTAGCACCATCATGGCATCTCATGTGGGTTTTTAAAAGACACCCACATAGATTGCACATTCAAGAGCTGCAGATAAGTTATGATCCTTGTAGATCTTAAAATGTCTTTTGAGGCCTTTGTTAGATTTGCAAACTTTCTGACATTCAAAGGTGTGCACAGACATATAGACAGAATAGTTGGTAGAGGTTCAGTTTCCATGGGTTTGCAAATGAGATTTGAGCCCAGCAAAAGACAGGCATGGTCTATCACAAACTGTGCACACAAAAAGGTCATTGCGATTCATCTTCTCAATCATAACATTCTTCCTTAGAACTCTTTTGAGGCTTACATACATTATCCTGGCTTCTTCAAATGCCTTCACTCCACTTCACACTTTTGTTCACCATCCAACTCAATCCAAAGCAAGGGTTTCTTTGTCTTCTGGATCCATTCCAAGTGACTTCATAGTAGTCCTTATACCGTCCTTAAACCTTTTTTTAAGTTTACACTGATAGAGTTTCTCCTCACCAAGCTCACCATAAAACAGCTTATTTCAGCATGCATTCATTCACCATTCGAACAATATGGCCCACACCATCTCATTTGGTTCCTCAAAATCATAGCTTTAATTGAGGTGATGCCTGCAGATGCAAGGACATCTGTGTTTGGAATAAAAGAACTCCATTTAATGTTTAAAATGCAATGAAGGCATTTTTGGTGGAATTGTTCTAATAATTTAAAATGCCTTTCATAACAAGTCCATGTTTCACAAGAATACAACAGGGACGGTAAGACAAATGATTTGTAAAGAGCCAGCTTTGTATTCTTATTTAAATGTCACTGGCACCAAATGCGTGACTCCAAACCACCAAATGCTTTTGCTGCCCTTTGAATTCGCAGATGTTTTTCTGTATAAAGATTTCCATCATTTTGTACAGAGCTTCCAAGGTAGATGAACGAATCAACAACCTCGAGTAACTTACCCTTAACAAAACTTTTAGGTGGGTTACAAACAGCACCACACACAGGCTGATGCATTGCAACTGTTTGTTTGTTTTTTTTTCAAGTTGATGGTCAAGCCAAAATCATCACAAGCCAAGTCAAATGCAGATACAAGAGATTGCAGACCTGTTTCAGAATTACTGACAAGATCACTATCGTCAGCATATATATGTCAGCAATTGTCAGCATATATATGCCAGGTTGCTCTTGAGTGCTACTGGTAACATGTAATCCAGTACAACCTGTCACATGGTTGGGTTGTCGGCGACTAAACTGGCAACCCCACCAGGCTTTCTTGGTAAGGAGGGTGTTGTTGGACACCCTGTGGGATGAAAAATAAGACCTGTCAAAGAGTGGAGGAACTCCTGAACAGACAACAGCCATCCATGAAAATACCTGTAAATATGTATACAGTTTTTGATTTTTTCTTATATGTATATATATATATATAATAAATTAATAAATAAATAAAACATATGCATATATACATACATATATGTACGTACCTACCTCTACATATATATATACATGCATATATGGGTACAGGACACCAAAAAAACGTTGAACACAATGAGAAACAAAAACATAAACACAAAACCAAGGAAATGGACATTTTCTTATACAAATTGAGATAGGGGTTGTGAGTGCAACCCACCATGAGATAACATATATCCAATATACTGCCAGTAAAGCACCCAACAAAGTTAATACATAAATGTTAAGAATTGCGATGCAATTAATTCATTTATTGTATTATATGGGCGAAGGTAAATTATTTTACCACAAATTCATAATACAAAATGAGAAAATGGAGAAATACACCTTAATCAATAATCAACTACCAGATAATACCCATTCACAAAATTTATTAACCAACTACATATGAACATCAAGGTCAAACATAAGAGTACAGAACAAAACAGTGCACATCAATGAGTAATATGATACAATAAGTACAATATGTATGAATAAATATAAATAAATATAAATATAATGGCGGTGCCCCAGCATGGCCACAGCTTGTGAGCTGAAACTAGATAAAAATAAAAAAATAAATAAATATAAACTATATCTAACAGCTGTTTCAGCCATGTAGATATGAATATCTCATTATGCTCACATTAGCCAGGTGTGATAAGTAATATGTGGTTATAAATGAGACACTTACAAATATATACCAAGGCCTCTTCAGAGATTATAAAGTACAATCCAAATATGAATATCAGAGAAGGTAAACCCATACAAGAATGAGTACATCTACATAATATATAATATACACATACATATAATTGTATATGCACATGCACCTATATATATATACGTATATACATAATAATATATAATAATATATATACATATATATAAGGTTACAGTTAGTCAAATCAATATATTAGAATATTACAATATACAAACATACATATGCAAATGTACATATACAAAGTCAAGAGTTCATTATATTAAGTTACAAAATGCCATTAATATTATTATTATTATTATTATTATTATTATTGTTATTATTATTATTATTATTATTGTTATTATTATTATTATTATTGTTATTGTTATTATTATTATTATTCTTTCAAAGTGGATGGACGTATCTCCGGAAGCAGAGTAAGTTTTGTGCCAATTTGATTGGAAATTTGTTTATAAGTTGCAATATTTTTGAATATTTGTGTGGCCAAGCCGACTAACTTTTTACAGAGCTAGTTGGCTAGGCAAAATTTTACCCCTTTGGGGGTAAAATTACGTTTTGAAACATTTACTTTTGCATTTTGTCACATTGAACATTTCCCAAAATGTCGTTAAAAAGAGCAGCTGGCTCTTCCATTCTTTTTACACCACCCCCTCCACAAGAAGAAAAAAATTTGTTAGCGGTTCCGAACCGCCCATTTCGCGCCGTAAAAGGCAAAGAAAACATTGTAATGGAACCTGCTGGAAAGCAAAACATTCCAAATGAGAACGAAAAAGAAGACATCACTTTCGAAGTCATTTTAGATTTCCCTCCTCTGCCTACAGCTAATGTTATAGCACCGAAGGGGGAGGAAAGGAAAAATATGAATAACATTGACACAAATATGAAAACAAATCAAAGTGAAAAAACTTCCAACGGTTTTGCTTCTGCTGCAAAGCAAATTTCGGACGAAGTAAAAGTTTCTATAGAGGATATTAAAATGGCAAAAAAGTTGTTGAGAAAAGAGGGAAACAACTCATACATGACACCAACAAAAAAACTATTTTTTACAAAGTTTTCGACAAGAAAACTAAAAGACTATTTAACGCCACATCGCAACAATTAGAAATGGCTCTAAAGCCCATATGGAGCAAAAAGAGCTACGTGACCAGAGGGAAGCGGTTCGGAACCGTGGAGGTTCGGAACCGTGGAGGTTCGGAACCGTGGAGGTTCGCTTCCCAACAGAGGAGCAAGCAAGGGCGCATGCCATCTCGCCCTTGTAAAATGAAAATTTGTTCCTCGTGCCAACGTACCTCGATCGTAGGGTCCAAAAAATAAGAATAAATACAATACCCACCGAACTTAACATCTCATGGCTAGTGGCGGCTATCCTCTATGGCATAGAGGACACTGCCACTATTCTAAATGTTCGGAGGGTAAGAGAAAAGAACTGGTCAGGTATGGGTATTGAACTGCTGGTACAGCTCCAGCAGGAAAACATTAGTGCCATACCTGACTCGGTCATCTTACTGGATGGAACCAGGCTAAACGTTGCTGTAGAGGGGTGAAAGCCAAAATGTATCCTCTGCAGTAGCGAAAGCCACCTGAAGAGGGACTGCCCCATTCAAAAAAAAAGAATGGAGGCAAACAGTAAGAGGCAGCAACAGCAACAACAACAACAACAACAGAAACAACAACAACAGCACGAAACACCAAAGGCTGCCACACCACCAACACCATCACCAGCACCAAGACGAACGACACCACCTCCAGCAACAGCAACCACCAAACCAACACCAACACCAGTACCTAGAAGGTCGACAGCAGCAAGAAGAGAAGGAGAGAGCTCACCGACGCGGGCACCATCAACAGCAACAAGAGCAGCGGCACCACCGATACCGGCGGAACCAACAACTTTTCGTTCTGCTGCTGAAGCAGACCCCTCATCTATTCCTTTGCCGGATGAAGAGTTCTCGGATTGTGCGAGCTCTGATTCCAACAAAGGAGAATGGAACATGGTGCCTCCAAAAAAGAAAAGGAGGAGAAAACAAAAAGACACACAAGGGAAGCACGAACAAATAGTGCTTCACAACATCAACACACTCACAACAAAAAACAACAACAACACTTTCGACAACACTACTGCCACTGCCACACACACAAACACACAGACACAATTACATCAATAAACACAAAGAACCAAAAACTAGTGGAGTACTTAAAAGACAAAACTAGTACAAATATAACCGATTTCATCATACCAACACAAAACACACCACCAGCACACATTCTCACAATAAAAATAAATGCAAAAACATATGATGAAATCAAACAAATATTCCCTAACGATGTGGGATCGTTAGGGAAAAGTTTCTCGAAGAAACTTTATAAAAATATTGTGGAAGCACCTGTGCAAAAGCACAAGGGAGCCACCCCCACCACCAACAACAGTAAGTAGAGCTTTTTTTTTTTTCCTTTTTTTTCCTTACTTTTGAAACATGGCAAATCTTAGAATCGGTTGCTTGAATGTGAGAGGCCTCGGGTCACCTTGGAAACAGGGTCACCTGTTAAACGACCTGAGGTTTAATGATGTGGATGTAGCAGCCATCAGTGAAACCAGGCTCTCCGACCCACAGGAACTCGCAGCCTTTTTCGGCGGATACGAGATATTTCTATCTCCGTGTCGGCCGGGAGCGGGTGGTGGTGGTACTGCGGTGTTGTTTCGGAAGGGCCTGGACTTGAAAATAAGGACAGTCTTCTTGGATCCGGAAGGTAAGTTGGTGGTCCTCGACGTGGACGGTAGTGACGGCAATGCTTTCAGACTGCTGGCTGCCTACGCTCCGACAGGAGCAGGGCAGTCGGATTATTTCAAACGTCTGGAAGTTTTCCTGGGAACATCACGCACTCTAGTGCTAGTTGGGGATTGGAACGCTGTCTTAGACGAACGTTTCGATCGGGTGGGCAGGGGAGCGTCTGATAGGAGAGGGGGAGGGTGCAAGAGCCTCGCCAACCTACTCAGCCGCTTTCAGCTGTCCGACAGGTTTCGACTAGACAACCCGAATGTGCCAATGTGAACTTGGACCAATCACATCGGGTCGTCTAGATCGTACTTAGATAGAGTGTTTTGTAGGCCAGTGGATAAGGACAGCGTAGGGTGTCCACAATTCCACCTAGTCGACTATACGGACCACAAATTAGTGATCTGTACGGTCGACTTAGATAGGCTACATAGACAGGGACCCGGCTACTGGAAGCTGAACGTGTCGTTAACGGCGTGCAAAGCTTACAGAGACCGGATTAGTTTACTAGTTAAGCGGGCGCTCATGGGGGCAATCATCAACAACAACTGGTGGTTTGCCCTCAAGAGAGCAATTAGAGTAGAGTCGATTAGGTATAGTAAGACTCTAGCTATTGAACGTAGGAAGAGAGAGCGGGATTTAGTTAAGAAACTAGATGAGACTCTTGAAACTGGCATCGCGACCGACGTGTTGGCGGCAAGGTTGGCCCTCGACCAACACTTCGACGCCAAACACGAAGGCTGCGTTGTCAGAACTAAGGCACGTTCGCTAAGCGGGGAGGGGACTAGAGCCGCTCGATGGGCCCGCGTGGCGGAAGCGAAGCGAGGCAACAAAGCAACCATTTGGTCTTTGGTGGACCAGAACGGGCGCGAGGTTACTGAACCGAAGCAGATGTGTACGGTGCTTCAGCGGCACTTTGCTCAACTGTTTGGGACGAGCGGTGGAACAGAAAACGGTGCAGACTTCGGTGTGTACCTGGACGGCCTACCGCAACTCTCGGACAGCGAGGCAGAGTGCTGCGAAGGACCGATATCTGCCTGGGAAGTGGAGGAAGCGATGAAGAGTTGCACGAGAGGTAGATCACCGGGTTTGGATGGTCTGCCCTACGAGCTTTACGTTTCAATGCCAGACTTGTTTGCGGGCCTGTTGGCAAACGTCTACTGCAACTGGCAGCAAAACGGGAGAATTCCTGCTTTTGTCTGTCGAGGAGTAGTGGCTTTGCTGAAGAAGGACCCAAACAAGGGGGACGTTATAGGAAATTTTCGGCCCATCACTCTGCTCAATGCAGAGTTGAAGATTTTGGCCAAGGTGCTAGCCAAGAGATTGGCACTTGTCGTGGACAAGCTGGTCGGAAAGACGCAGACATGCGCCGTGCCGACCAGGTCGATACACGACAACCTCCATCTCATGCGCTACATCATAGAGAGGGTGGGTAACGACGCTGGTGCGGGTGGGGCTTTGATCAACTTAGATCAGAGTAAAGCCTTCGATAGGGTCGACCATCGAAGCAGCTGTTCTGAAGGCAGCCAGCTTCGGTCCAGTCTTCCGCGGGTGGATAGCTGCTTTATACAGCAACATCTGCTCGGTGATACGGGTGAACGGTCACCTTTCGGAACCGTTCGACATCTCGCGTTCGGCCTGCCAAGGATGCCCTCTCTCCTCCCTCTTGTACATTTTGACTCTCGAGCCATTACTGCGCAAGTTGGAGGCTTTGAGGGGTATCCTGCACGATCTAGGAGGCGGAAACAGCGTGTCTGCCTATGCCGATGACGTCACCGTGATGGTGTCGAGCCACAGGCACATTGGCCTGATTGGCGAGACACTAAACCAGTACAAAGCGGTGACAGGGGCAAAGATTAACGTGGAAAAGTCTGTGGGCTTGCAACTGGGCACCTGGAGAGGCAAGCCCATGTCGTCCAATAGCGTCGTAGGGTGCTGGACAGACGGACCCATTAAACTGCTCGGGGTCTGGTTCGGTCCGGACCTCCAGGTGGATAAAAACTGGGAAGAGGTGACGAGCAAGGTGGCACGTCTCACCTAGAAATGGGCCGAGAGGAAGCTGTCCCTGAAAGGTCAAGCGGAGGTGGCGAATGCATACATCGCATCCATCATCTATTACCGCTTGACCGTCGTTCCTTGTCCCGACTGCTGGTTGGCCAAGCTGGTACGCCTGCTCTTCGACTTTTTGTGGAAGGGTCAGGTGCCACTGGTCAGGCGATCCATCTGCTGTCAACGACCGCTGAACGGAGGCCTTGGAATGCCGTGGTTGCTGATGCGCAGACATGCGCTCAGGCTGCGGCATCTCAAGCGTTTCCTAGACGGTGAACAGGTGTGGTCGTCTTTTGTCAGACGCGATTTTCCACAGCTCCTCTCTTTGACAGAGCTGCAGACCTGGATCAAACGTAGACCGAGAAAGGGCGCTTGGCACCTCGAGTGCCGTCAAGCTCTCTCCGCCCTCCGCCAGGCGGGCAATGCAATCGGTTACAGCTCCACTCTAGCGTTCTATAGAGGGTTAGTGGAGGAAAAATGCGACGACGTTCTCGGGGAAACTCTAGGCGTTGAAGATGACGAACTGAGCGGTCTGTTCGGAAGGACTTTCGAGCCGGGGCCGATGGATAATTTCCAGAGGTCGCTCGCCTGGCAGTGTATCTGAGGGGCTCTGCCTGTTCGAGATAAACTCTACCGGCACGGAAGTGCCGTCAGCCGGGCCTGCCCGAGGTGTTGCTAGGACGGCGAAACCGTTCTGCACGCACTCGTCCAGTGCCCGAGTATTGCTGAAATATGGGTTTATGTCGAACAGCTACTGTCACGTGTAGGACGGATCCGACTATCGGCCGAATCCATAGTGAAGATTGCCCCGCCGACCTCCTTTAACAAGGAGGGCGAGGCCGTTTTCTTGTGCCTAGTGGCTGTGGCGAAAGAAGTTGTGTGGTGGACTCGTTTGAAAAGGCTAAAGTCAGACACTTTCCTCTTTGGTCAAGGCCTCATCAACTTTTTCAACTTGAAGAGGAAGATGAGGTTAGAGAGGAAAGTGCTGTCCGATAGCAAGTTTTATGAAAGGTGGGTGAATTGTGCGAGACTGGCCAGTATAAATGGACCAGTTCTCAGGTTTCGCCTGTGATTTCAAAAGGGTAATATAAAAGGAGAAAAAAGGGACTCTCTACACCCCTTTTTTGACCAGGCTCCCATTGGCTTTTATAGGGTTTTTTCCACCAGGAACCTTTCGTAACGCCTCCCCCTATTGGGAGTTTTTCATTGTTAATTTTTTAATTGTTATAAAGTTTTTACTCGGATTTTTCAAAAACGGACAAAACCCTTTGTAACCTTTCGTCCTGTTTTGTCCCTTTATGTAATCATGTATGTCAGCCCTTGTGGCCAATAAAAAGAATAAATTATTATTATTATTATTATTATTATTATTATTATTATTATTAATAATAACAATACCAGTAAAACAATATGTGCATTACGCCGTTCACAGTACATATTAGGTGGAAAAAATCCCATAGAATACATCAAGCTGTATGACTATATGTATGTATATTATTATATATTATATATTATTATGTATATACGTATATATATATAGGTGCATGTGCATATACAATTATATGTATGTATATATTATATATTATGTATATGTACTCATTCTTGTATGGGTGTACGTTCTCTGATATTCATATTTAGATTGTACTTTATAATCTCTGAAGAGCCCTTGGGATATATTTGTAAGTGTCTCATTTATAACCACATATTAACTTATCACACCTGGCTAATATGAGCATGAGATACTCATATCTACATATCACACCTGGCTAATGTGAGCATAATGAGATATTCATATCTACATGGCTGAAACAGCTGTAAGATATAGTTTATATTTATATTTATTCATACATATTGTACTTATTGTATCATATTACTCATTGATGTGCACTGTTTTGTTCTGTACTATTATGTTTGACCTTGATGTTCATATGTAGTTGGTTAATAAATTATGTGAATGGGTATTATCTGGTAGTTGATTATTGATTAAGGTGTATTTCTCCATTTTCTTATTTTGTGTATATATATATATATATATATATATATATATATTTATATTTAATTTTTGTCATTCTTATTCACACATTTACCTTTTTTTATATGCATATATATGTATATTTTTACTTTTATATACATATTTATATTTATTGCTTATCTTTTACATTCTTATATTTATATATATTATTTATATTTAATTCTTATTTATATCTGCAAATCACATCTCATACTGTTTTATGTATGAATGAGCTCCTCCTTGTTGGACACCGGAATAATATTTAGTTACTTTATAGGGTGTTTGAGTGTCAGTTTGGTGTCTGGAATGGGATAGCTTACCTCATGGGCAGGTAGAAGCCCTTTAACCTTGGTTGGTAATCAACCTAGAAGAAGAGAATCTCCGAAATAAAACCTGATGCCTTAGAAGTTCTTGGTTTTATCAATTTTCATGCCACACCGGCGAAAGTCATCTTGCGCCAAGAGGTGGGGGTAATGCAGTGCAAGCTACACCCACTGAAAATTCTTCATCTGCACAGGTGTTTCCTGTACACCAAACCTTAATAAAATCATTGAATTAGTTGGCTGGTAGAAACCTAAAAATGCACTTGTAACTTACTCTAAAATGTCTCAAACAGATTTAGTAAATGACAAAAGAGGCTTGGGAATGTCAGGGGAACAGGTCTGGCTTGGTAAGTATCCCAGTGTATCACAGGCTGGGCCCAGCTGTCATCCTGTCACTGTGGTCAAACAATCTTCAAGAAAAAGTAAAAATAAACATCATTTGAATTTTGGCTGGTGGAATGTGCTCACACTTCCTGATGATAATTTCAACAAGAGGCCAGAAAGATGAACTGCACTTATTGCCTGTGAGCTTAAGAAATATTCCCTTGATAAAGTTGCGCTCTCTGAAACTCATCTCTTTGGTGAGGGTCAAGTAAATGAACCTACTTATGGATATACTATCTTTTAGTGAGGCCTACCAAAAGGTCAATGTAGAGAATCTGGTATTGGGTTTGCTCTCAAGAATATATTAGTGTCCTCCATTGCAGAGCTTCCAAGTGGTATATCTAAACGGATCATGTCATACCGTATTAAACTGACAAAAAGTAGGTTTCTTACCGTTGTCAGTATTTATGCTCCAACAATGTCCCATTCTGATGAAACTGTAGGACAGTTTTTTGATGATCTAGCATGATTATTGAGGAAAGTATCAATTTCTGACAAGCTGGTCATATTGGGAGATTTCAATGCAAGAGCTGGAAAGGACTATTTCATGGCCTGTTTTAGATCAACATGGGATTGGAAAATGTAATAAAAATGGAGTAGCTCTTTTAATGTTTTGTACTGAGAATAATCTGGTTGTCACCAACACTCTGTTTAAACAGAAAAATGAATATAAAATCACCTGGATGCACCCAAGATCTAAGCACTGGCATCTCATAGATAATATTCTGATCAGAAAACAAGATATGAAAGACATTTCTAGCATTCAGGCCATGAGAGGGGCAGAGAGCTGGACTGACCATTATCTAGCATGTGGGAAAATAGATTTTTCGATAATGCCTAAAAAATCAATAGTCTGGTCCTAAGGTACCCAAAAAGTTAAATGTTGCAAACTTTAAATTATCAAGCAACTTGCAAAGATTCCATGATGCTATAGGAAAGTATCAATTTTGACCCAAACAATCTATGGGAAAATTTCAAAGCAAAAGTATTTCAAGCTGCAAGTTTGTCAGTGGGATTTAAATAACATAAGTCCAGTAACTGGTTCGCAGATAGATCAGCAGAAATTCATGATCTACTTTTAGAAAAACAAAACTAAGGCAATACACTTCTTTCCCAGTCCTTGAACCCCAACTTGAACCATAAATTAAACAGGAATGGTGGAATGATAGAGCAAAAGGGGCACAAGAAGCAACTGATAGAAATGATGCCAAGGGTTTGTACTCTTATGTTAAGGAGGTATTTGGCCCAAAATCTTCTTCGATAGCTCCAGTGAGAACAGCAAATGGACGTTTGATTCTGACTCACACCCCTTCTATTCATAAGCGCTGGGTAGAACATTTTTCTGCACTTTTGAATAGACCATCATCCGCTGACATGAGGATGATAGAAAAAATGGAACACCTTCCAGTTATAGAAGAGATGGCATTTGAACCAACTCTAAATGACATTTATTTAGCTGTGAATAAGCTGAATAACAAAGTCTCCAGAGTCTAATGGAATCTGTGCAGAAGTCTTGAAATATGGTGGTGACAAAACGTTTGAACTCTTAAATATATTAATTTGTCACTATTGGAGAACTGAGAAAGTGCCTCAAGACTGGATTAATGTCATTTTAGTCTCCTTGTATAAATCGGGGCCAAAAGGATCTATGTCGTAATTTTCGTGGGATTTTGCTTTTGTCTTTGGTTGGAAAGGTACTTGCCTGCATTTTAGTTCTAAATATAGTGTCTGAGTCTCAGTGTGGTTTTCACTCCTCCAGGGGCACAGCTGATTGTATCTTTACTATCAGACAATTACAAGAAAAGTGCATTGAACAGAATCTTGTTCTATATCATTGCTTTGTTGATTTGAGCAAAGCATTTGATACTGTTAATCAAAATGCTCTGTGGCTAATTCTAAGGAAAACAGATTGCCCAGAAAAATTTGTAAACATTATCATGATATGAAAGCTAGAGTTAACTTTGGTGGTAGGCTCTCTGAATCTTTTGCCGTGGAAAATGGAGTAAAACGAGGAGAAATTGATGCACCCACTCTCCTTGCAATATACTTAGCTGTTGTGTTGTCACATGCTTTTCAAAATTCTGAGGAGGGTACTTACATAAAATATCGAACGACAGGGAATGTTTTAAATCTGACCAGTCTGATATTCAAAACAAAGGTTTTTACTTCACTCATTAGGGAAATTACTTACTTACTTACTTACTTACTCACATACATACATGCATACATACATGCATACATACATGCATGCATGCATGCATGCTTGCTTGCTTGCATGCATGCATGCATACATACATACATACATACATAAGTGTATGTATTTGTATACACTTATATCAAACGAAGCACCACCATTCTTTGTATAGGTAGGCACTAAAATAATTAATCTAGCCCATAGCTTTGGGAGTTAATATCTTGATAACATTTTTGGACAGCTGCTAATCACATGTGACATTTTCCATAGAAATGTGACATAACAGACACTTTTGGTTACATTTGGGGTCTCCAAGTGCTTGATTATCTCTTTTGTTTATTAGTATTTTGTAGCAATCTCTTGCATTTGGATTGCAAATGCATAACCTTCAAAGCATGGTATGATGTAGCAGTCACAAGTTCAAGAAAGGCTGAACTTCATATCCATATTAGTGTTATCTTTAAGTCTTGAGGAAATATACCAAAGTATAAACTTTTTTTTTTTTTGGTATGCTGAAACTTTCACATTCAAATCTTCTTTGGGGTTGTATGCAAGGTTGTCAGGAAGAGAGTACAATTTCACATAGGATGTTGTTGTTGTGTGTGTGTGTGTGTGTGTGTGTGTGTGTGTGTGTGTGTGTGTGTGTGTGTGTGTGTGTGTGTATGTATGTATGTATGTGTCTTTCATTTTTATTAATTAGAATTCTTCTTAGAAGGGAAGAACCGGTTTCTGACTTTTTGCTGGTATGATGAATATTTCTTCTGAAAGTCTCTGATTAAGTAGCTAAGTCCAGCCACTCTTGGTTCACAAGAGTTCTTTATCTAATCTCATGATGTTATTCCCTTCACTGCTGAGTACATTTGTGACATTCATTTCTCTACTTATTCAGGAGCTGATGTCTACGTGATACAATGCAGCACTTATTAGAACAGTCTTGACTGATCTAACGCCTCTACCTTCATCTCTTCATTTAACAATGATCCTGTCAGTATCACTGCTAATGTGGAAATTACAAATAGTTCTCAGTACCTTCTTAGTCCTGATGTCCAAGTTCTGAAATTCTTCAAATGTCCAGTCTAGGATCCCAAGTGTTGGTACTAGTACTGACACTGTGCAACAACTGTAAAATATGATCATGTTGAATGTAGACTTCCATATATTCCAAAGCCTGCTGAAGTATTTTTTGTCACTCTAGCTTTATTTACAGCATCAACAGATGCAACATCCTCGTTGATTCCAAGGTATTTGTGACATTCATCATTGACAATACGGGAGATATACAGGCATTGATATTCATATATATATGTATATACAGGGTGCAATGGGTAAATTGTTGCCATTTTATATTTTTAATTTTATGCATGCACATTGTTTGTTTTTGATTTTGTTGTTATAAATAATTATAACAAGGGCTTGGCTTGAGCCTCACCATGCACTGAAAACTAGACGTCAAGAGACACTATTACCACTATAAGTTCTCCAAGAGAACCACACTACATAAAAGGCTAGCAAAAGAAAGAAAATGAATTCAAAACTTCGGTTAACAGCGTGCATAATCATTATTCAGGCTTAAAGTAATAAAAAACAATAGGTATGAATTCTACTTCACAGCATATAATGAAGAAAGCTGCTTATTAATTAGGTATGTAAAAGTCCTAAAAGAAGGCAATATTAAAAGCTTGACTGTTTGGAAATATTTTTATAAATTCATGTTCTAAGAAATTTTCTATAATTTCAATTTCTGAAGTTTATTGAATTTTTCGACTCCAATTTCCAGCAAATTTAAATATTTGATGCATTCCCTGCATCCAATTCTTCATAAATTTAAATATTCATTGCATTCACTGCATAATAGATTTTAATGTTTAATAATAAACAATATTAATTCATTGCAGGCAACATTTTACGTTTTTATTTGCAACAGTCTCTCATTCTCTCTTGCCTCTATTTTCATTATTGATAATTTAATAATAGCCATTGATATGAGGCACAATTTCAAGAATATTATCAGTTTCTGGAGTTTGTTAAATGAATATTTTTGATAAAATGAAAATTTTTTAATATACTAGTATAATTTTTACGTGATTTTGTGTTAAACGAATGCATGGTAATACACAAAATAGCTGTAAGAGGCACAATTTCAAGAATATTATCAGTTTCCGGAGTTTGTTAAATGAATATATTTGACAAAATGAAAATTCTTTAAAATATGGGTATAATTCTTTTTTAAGTGAAGAAGTGATTTTGTTGTTATGGCATTTTGGAACGCTATAAGCCTTACAATTTCTATCACGTTAAACAAGATAGTTTTTAACTATTTTCGCATTTCATATTTATATTCATTCAATGTTTGCAATATTCCCTCTCCCCCTCTCTGTCACACAAACACACTCATACTTTCTCTCTAATATAAATACACACACTCCAGGTTTGATTTCGTTATTACACAAATACCACATTTGAATTTTGCAATTCAACATGGGGTATCCCAAAAATATGCGACTGAAAGAGAAAATTTAACAGTGAAGGCACAACAGCAGAGAGAAAGACAGGCAACAGAATCAGATGAAGTGACTGAAAGAGATGTCTGAATATGCACGGAGGTATAGACATGATTTTGTTTCCAATACACAAGACTGACTGGTTTGGGTATCTCAAGAGGAGAATATTCTACCTCAAAATAATGGTATCAGAACACAAATTGTTGATGCAACACTAAAAAGAGATCATTTCTTTGCGATCATGTGGAAGTAGTGGAATTGACAACCAATCTAAGACTTCTTACAGAAGGTCATTCTGAGGAAAGAGAGTTTGCTAATTACCTTCTTGATGTAGGAAATGGTAACATTTCTGCTGAACAAAACCTAGGTGAATTCAAAATCAAACTACCCAATGACCTTTGCATTGAAAGTGGTACTCTTTCAGATATATGTGATTTTGTATGTGCTGACCTCAAAAATAACTTCCAAACCCTGAGTGGCTTGCAAATAAAACCATTGTTACTCCAACAAATGAAGTAGCCCAATTTGTGAATGACTTTCTGTTGACCAGGATCTCTGGTGAGCTAAAACTAAACAGAAGCTCAGATACAGTTGATAATGAAACTCTGTACCCAATTGAGTTCATCGACAAACTTACACCATCAGGGTTTCCACTACACATTCTCAAACTGAAGAATAAAAAAAAGATACATAATGCTTCTTAGAAATTTAGATGTTACTAATGGAGATTGCAATGGCACACACTACATTATTGTCAGTTTATATGATCATGTTATTGAGGCTGAGGTTGCTTCTGGTCATTATGCAGAATCAACTCTATATTAGGTCATTTTAAATTTGAGTATATATGAAAAAGTAAGGAAATGCCATTCCCATGTGTTCTCACAGTACCAGACCTTTGTGTGTGTGTGTGTGTGTGTGTGTGGTGTGTGTGTGTGTGTGTGTGTGTGTGTGTGTGTGTGTGTTTGTGTGTGTGTTTGTGTGTGTGTGTTTGTGTGTATCCATCCAGCCATCCATTTATCTATCTACCTATGCACTCCTATGTAAGTTCTACCAATTACTAATGATAAATATATATAACAGATTGACTCAGCTATATATTTACATATAAATTTCTGTGAGGTTCATTAGTTAGTTAGTTACACCCTCCATAATAGCCATATTATAGGTTTGACTCTCTGAAAATTTTTTATAAATTTCTCTGTTAATATATATCAATAAAAAGGCACTTTTGAAGCATCTGTTAATATTTACTATCACAAATTTAGACATTTGTTGCCAAGCTTTACATTTACTGTAGAGGAGGTTTTAACATTTGATAAACGATATTAATATGTTCTGGCAAATTTTTTTCATTTTCATTTGCAACAGTCTCTCACTCTCTCTCTCTCTCTTTCTCTCCCTCTCTCTCCCTCTCTCCCCCTCTCTCTCTCCCGCCTCTAATTGTTTTCATTAATAATAATCTACTTAATACATATTCATTGCAATTTTTTCATTTCAAGTTTTATTTCATTTTTTTCAGATGAGCAAATCAGGTATTTTGTTGACTTAAATTCGCTTTGTAAATGCCCTCAGTTTATTGTTTATATGTACTGAAAATAAATTGTATTGGATAATTTATTAAAACTTACTGAGGCTTCAAACTCATGTGACTTATTTCTTGTCATAATCTAAGAATTAGCAAGTGAATTTGTTGCAATAGCTATTTGATACGTTATAGGTATTAAATTATCTCTATGTGATCGCTGCTATTTCTTGGCACATTAAATGTAGTTGGGCTACCTTGATCTTTATTTTAAAAAAAGGGAGTATGACTATGATAATATAATGAAAGCAATATTTACTAAGCAAGTGAGCATTATAATACAAATAAATAATTAGACTTAAAATATCATAAAAATTATTAGAATTGAGAATCAAATGTGGAAATACTATCGAGTGGCTAGCAGAAAACTACCCAAAGAGTGGTCTTTCTACTAGCATATATATATATATGAAAATCTTTGTGAAAATTAATATAGTTTTTAAGTATACAGGGGATATTTAAAAAAAATTATTTTTTTAAAAAGTTATAAAATCTTTTATCAGGATACTAGCAGTATCACCCGGTGTTGCTTGGGTTTGTTTTGACCCTTTAGAATTGGAATTTTTGAAAAGTAAAACTTTTGCATGTTATTCTCTTCAAGTGAACATTTTTCCAGTTGAAATACACCGAAAAATGGTGACACAGCAGTCAAAAATCGTAAAAAATAAGGATTTTCATAGAAAAAAAAGCACCTTTTTGATGTAAATAATTTTTGGTGTTAACATGGTCCGATTTGAATTTTATCTTCTACAGAATGAAGAGCAAGCCTTCTTCTATCATACTCTCAATTTTGGTCAACTTGCGCTGCAGGGTCTCGAAGGAGATAGTGTTAGTTGAAGGCTACCAAACCTGCCACACACAGACAACTTCAGCTTTATATATATATAGATTTGCTACACACTACTTTCTATCCTTAATAATGAAACTTGGTAGATCCAAAAGTTAAACACACAGACACACAAGTTGAGTTTTATATATATAGATTTCTCAACGGGGATTTCAGGGGAGAGTTTCAGGGAGTCGCTGGCAATGTATCGTGATGATCAAAAATCTGGCCTGCTAAAATTTGGTTAAAGTGATTCAAACTGCAGACTCAAAGCAAAATGGTCACATTTAATTCAAAGCGTTAAAAATGTTATGAAAACAATTGGTATGTGTTCACAAAGTCCAAACGATTAATACGAAAAAGCCCTCCAGGCTACATCCCGAAAATTCATTTCTTTGCCGAATTTCTACAATGTTTACAGCGATTCGTTTTTATATCTTGATTTTTTATTTTTCATGCAATTTACGCATGCTTGCAAGCATGAACACAGTTCACGTCAAACAGCTGACTGAGTAAAGTTCATTATTCAATGCATGGGATAAGGCGTAAACAAACACATTATTGATTTTTGCACTTGCAAGATGAATTTCGGAACAGGAATAGCGCAGTTCAATTTTCATTCACCTAAACTTTAAGTGACCCATTTTTGGTGGTTCTACGATTTGTTGGCTAGGAGATGTGCCGAGAAGTTAAACACACAGACACACACACAGATACACAAGTTAAGTTTTATATATATAGATTTCTCAAATATAGATTTGAATGAATTTAGTATGCCCAAAGATCAATTTTTGCTATCCATATGGAATTTTTTGTCAACTTTGTCCTATTAATAGCATGAGGTTTTTCATTTTAATTCAGAGTTTGTTTTCAGGAAGCTGTGTCACATTATTTTTGTTCCTGTTGAAGCACATGTAAGCAAGTTCAACAATGTATGATTTTTTACAGACAACATTCTTCATGATGTTTTAATCTGGTTTGCTGTATAATTCTATTTAGTTGAAGAATAAAGTGTTGCTGTCAATTGAAAGCCTAACAATTGGTGTAGCAGCATTATAGTCAGCTGCTACAAAGACAAAGGTGATATCTCAAACAGAAATATTTACAGAGGTATCAAATTACTGGACCAAGTGATGAAAGTCACAGAAAGGGTCATAGCTCAATGAATTAGGAAGAGAGTTAGCCTAGATGAGATGCTGTTTGGATTTGTGTCAGGTAGAAGTACAACTGATGCTATATTCCTGGTTATGCAACTTCAGGAAAAATATGAACCTCTGTACTTGACTTTTGCCAACATGGAGAAAACTTTTAACAGGGTCCCCTGCTCTGTTATCTGGTGGTCAATGTGGAAGCTAGGGATAAATGAGTGGTTAGTGAGAGCAGTACAAGCCATGTACAGGGATGCTGCCAGTAAGGTGAAGATTGGCAACAAGTACAGCAATGCATTCAGTGTACAGGAAAGAGATCACCAAGGATCATTTCTCAGCCCCTTCTTGTTTTTCTTAGACTTTTAGGCCTTAACAGAGGAATTAAAGACCAGCTGCACTTGGAAGCTCCTCTACACCGATGACCTTATTCTTATAGTTGAATCACTACTTGACCTAGAGAAGAAATTTCAGGTGTGGAAACAAGACCTGGAATCTAAGGGCTTTAGAGTTAATTTAACAAAAACCAAAGTCCTAATGAGTATGAAAACAGACAAATCAAAGTCCCTTCAGACAATAGATTCCCTTAAATGTTTAGGGTAATCATTAGAAGTAGTAGATAGCTTCTGCTACGTAGGTGACCAAGTTAGCAATAGAAGAGGAAGTTCTGAAAGTGTAGTTGCTAGAATAAGAATGGGCTGGGTGAAGTTTAGAGAGCTTCAGCCTTTGTTAGTAACAATGGGCTTCTCCCTCAGAGTGAGAGGCAGATTGTATGATGCTTGTGTATGTACAGCTATGCTACATGGCAGTGAAACATGGGCCTTGACTACTGAGGATTTGCGAAGGCTTCAAAGAAATGAAGCTAGCATGCTTTGTTGGATGGGTAATGTCAGTATGCACACACAATAGAGTGTAAATGATTTAAGGTTGTAAGAGACATCAGATGTCGTGTGCAAGAGAGAAGACTGCACTGGTTTGGTCGTGTGTTGCATGTGGATGAGGACAGCTGCATAAAGAAGTGCTGAGCTCTAATTGTGAAGGGAAGCTGTGGAAGGGGTAGACGTGGGATGAAGTGGTGAGAATGGATCTTTGGATACTGGACCTCACTGAGGAAATGACAAGGGACTGGTAGTTGTGATGATTTGCTGTACTTGAGAAGACATGCCAAGCTAAGTAAAATCACTGACATCCATACATGCAGGTTTGTCCTTTACAGGTGCCACATAAAATGCACTCGTGCCTGTGTTGTGTAAACGCACCCATGTTGGTGGCACATAAAAAGCACCCCACACGCACTGTAAAGTGGTTGGGCATAGAAACCATACCACAACAGAGAATTGGAGTCTGGACATCTCCCCAGTTGGCCAGCTTCGTGTCAAACCTTTCAACCTATACCAGCATGGAAAACAGACGTTAAATGATGATGATAATGATGATAATATATATATGCCAATTATATATATATATATATATACACTCACGGAGTGGTTGGCGTTAGGAAGGGCATCCAGCTGTAGAAACATTGCCAGATAAGACTGGAGCCTGGTGCAGCCTTCTGGCTTCCCAGATCCCCGGTCGAACCGTCCAACCCATGCTAGCATGGAGATCGGACGTTAAACGATGATGATGATGATGATGATATATATATATGTATATATATATGTTAGGAAGGGCATCCAGCCGTAGAAACACTGCCAAATCTAACTGGGCCTGATGAAGCCTTCCGGCTTCACAGACCCCAGTTAAACCGTCCAACCCATGCTAGCATGGAAAACGGACGCTAAATGATGATGATGATGATGATGATGATATATTATATATAATACAAATAAGAAAATGGAGAAACAATTTAGTTTGTTCATCAAATTTTGGATATTAGAATGTGGACTTATTTATTCATTTAACAAAATGAGAAGCTTAATAGCATACATATATACCTTATAATTCAATACATATAAGATAAGAATACAAATTATAAAAATCATAAAATAAATTATTGAAATCATTAAAATCACTCCTTACAGCTGTTTCAGCCTATGGCTAAAAGTAGTTATTTTAATTTTTATTGCCTATAGTTGTCAATTATATTGAAGTTGTAGGCACTTAAAAATAGGGTACTTATATATATAACCATAGGCCTCATCAGAGATTATAAAGAACTCCAAAAATATTAGCACAATCAGGGTACCTAATCATGGTTTTTTTACTTTAAATAGTTGTAACTTCTTAAAGTTGTTTATTTACCAACTGACTTCAAAATTCACACGTAGCATACTTAGACATCAATAATCAAATATTTAAACACAATTGATGATCTTCTCATAGTTGCTGTTAGTTACTTAAGATTAATTGCCAGAAAATCCCCCAAAACTCATATAATGCACTAAAATAAGTGTTTTGCAACTTAATTAAAATGAAGTTTTGAGGTCTGAATTTCAAGACTATTCCTATGTGTTTGGCATCAAATTAATGGGGTTTTCCTGGCATCCCTGTCATGCAACAGAAAACAGTGGTCCTCTCTACTTGAGAAAGTTATGAGGTCAGACATCATGTTTATGATAGGAGAGTAATGCTGGCTCATTTAGGCAACCTTGTGACATTCTAACCCATGCTGTATGCCTATACATGGGGAAACAGTGTTTTATTCTACTTTTACTGAAAGTACTGAACACACACTGCAGTGTGGTATGCTATTTGCCAATATATGTTCTGGCAGATTTGAGTTTTCAGCCATCTTCATATGTTGAGGAAAACTTTTTTAGCATTTCCGGTGACATAAATTATTACTTGACAAGGTAAAAAAATTGGTTTCTCTTTCTACATTTTTTAAGCACGAATTGTACATATGTAGTGATCTATTGTGTGAAAATTTTAGCAAGTTTGAGCAATGAGAACTTAAATTACTATATGTTTAAATATTGCTGAGGCTGAAAATGAATGTCCGCTTTCCGCTGCATCGGGGTCATATGATTGTTTTCTGATGAGGATGAACATTTGAATAGAAGTAATTTTAGCATTATTTACTGCATTTTGCATTATGTGAGCCCAAATATTATTTTAAATATGTCCATTTGAAATTGAATTATGTGTACTAAAGATACTTATTGACTATACTACGTTCATAATTTCCTTTTAAAGTGCAGATACCTACACAACACTTTCGTGATATGGAAGATGCTGAAAGGCTTGCTTGCATATTACAAGAAATTAAAAAAGGACAAAAGAGCAGCTCAAAACGAGGTAAATTATCAAAAGAAGAAATATGACAAAAGCAAAGAGCAAGATGCACAGAGAAAAGGGATGTAGAGAAAAAGGATGCCATGAAAAGGAAAGGTAGACTAACAAGGGAAGACATCAGGAATGAAGCAAAGAAAGTGAAGAAAAGGGAGCAAAATGCTCAATATTGAGCAAAGTGCAAGGATCAACAGGCTTCTCATGAGAAGATGATGATAAACAGACAAAGGTTAAGCATAGGTTAGACAAAGGTTAGGTATAGAGCAAAGCAGAGGGAAGCAAAGGAAACATGTCAGGAAAAAGATGGCCAAGTTATGAACTTATCACCAGCACAGAGATATCAACTCATGTCAACATAAATCTCAAAATTCATTACTGTATCTATGTTTAGACATGTGAGAATGGAACCAGTTGTTTATACTATGCACACAGATATGAATACATAAGGCCAAACTGTTAACAGAAATTTTTGATGAAAAATATTATATCATCCAACATGTCAGCCCTAATTTCATAAAACTTCTTAATAATGGCTAACATATATGTGTTATTAATTCCTGAAAGTTTCAACTCTTAACTCTTTTGCAAAAGTAAAATATTATAAAATATATGAAAGTGGTTTAATATCAATTCAAAGTAATGTCTTCAAATTTGAGCATCTATTTTGATAATATGAAATATGAGATTAAATATATTATGGTTATGTACTAATGGTGAATATAAGGGGTATTTATCAGGAATATTCACAAGGAACTTAAGAAGAAAAAAAAACAATTTCTCTTTTTCTATGATTTTTTTAATATATTAAGAATTTTTATGTAATTTAATACCAATAATTAAAATGCTAATTTATGTGCGTTTTGATCAAGAATTAAAAATTTTTTTACATTAAATGAAGGGACGGTGGCGATGATGCAGGAGATCCTAGAGAGAACAAGAGCGGAAGACCAGGTCAGGGGGAACTGGTACGTGCCCAGGACGAAATGCGGGACCGTCTGGTGTGATGCTAGCAGTATAGCGATAGGGGTGGTGTTGGCAATCGAAGGCACTGCGGTGGAGGACGCGGCCTGGCTTCGGAAAGCAGATGATTTCAACCACATCAATGTCGCCGAATTAGACGCGCTGCTGAAAGGGGTGAACTTGGCCTTGAAATGGGGGCTGCGCACAATTGAAATGCGGACGGATTCGGCCACTGTGCTTGGCTGGGTAGGATCGGTGATCACCGGTGACAGGAGAGTGCGGACGAAAGGTGCTGCGGAGATGTTAGTGAAGCACCGTCTAGGAGTTCTAGGTGAATTGATCGCCGAATTCGGACTGAAGCTGAACGTGGTCTTCGTGCCTTCGGAGAAAAACAAGGCGGACGTACTGACCAGGGTGAAAAGGGCGTGGTTGGAAGAACCGGAGGAGGCTCGGAAAGGGATAGCTGCGGCGTGTCGGTTGGATGACTCTGAACTGAAGAAACTGCACGCTATGCATCACCTGGGTGTGGACAGGACCCTGTATCTGGCAAAAAAGATTGATGCTGACGTGACCAGGAGAAGCGTCCGGAAGGTGGTCGGGAGCTGCGACAGGTGTCAGTCCATCGACCCTGCTCCGTGTGGGCATGAACAGGGAAGCCTTTCCGTGGAGCAGAACTGGAAAAGGCTAGCTGTGGATGTGACACACTACCGTCAGCGAATGTACCTCTCCATGGTCGACTGTGGGCCGGGCCGGCTGGCCATTTGGAGGGAGTTGAGATCGGGCATTGCTGACGAGATCGTGCAGATCCTGAACGGGATATTTTTAGAGAGAGGTCCCGTGGAAGAACTACTGATGGACAACGGGGCGGCGTTTTGTTCGGAAGCATTGAGGGTTATGCTTGATCGGTGGAACGTGCGACGCTTGTTCAGAGCAGCGTATAGGCTGGGCGGTAACGGGATCGTGGAGAGGCACCATCGGACAGTCAAGGCCATAGCGGAAAAAGGGCACATTTCGCCGCTTGAAGCAGTTTTTTGGTACAACTTGTCTCCCCGATCCGGACAGGCTGAGGAATCTGTGCCGCAGAGAGCTGTGATCAAATATGAATGGAGGCACCTGAGCAAAGCGCCGGAGGGTCACGAGGAAGAGAAGGGACCCGTTCGCGTGAAAATAGGGGAGGAAGTCTGGGTCAAGCCACCAAAGGCGCGCTGTACGTCTCAATGGAGCAGAGGAACGGTGACGGCAATCAATTCCAGAAGCAACGTATCTGTAGATGGCACACCACGACATGTCTTGGACCTTCGCAGGATTGTTGCTTCGACGGACGATGATTCGGGAGAGGGGGAGAGTGAGGAGCCCAGCTTGAGAAGATCTCGACGAGCAAGGCATTCTCCCGGTTGGATGGTAGACTACAACATGGAGCGGAGAGATCGTGATCTTTAAGATCAGGGTGGCGTGTGGGATGACGTCAGCAGCCGGACGTCAGCCAGCGGGGTGCGTTGACCAGAAGCTGGGGCAAGCGGAAGGGGTCAGCCGTAAAGCGCGCGCAGGGGGCGGAAGTTGACCTTTCCAACGTGGGTCGTGCTGGTGACAAGACGTGCGAGGAAGTCGCTAAATGGTTTGGGGCTAGCAGCTGCTATTGTTAGTGTTCGGGTAGGGCTGTGAGGAAGGACCAGCCATCTCTGGAGGATCTCCGTCACCACGAAGAGAAGGTAGGTGCATCTATATTCAAATCGCACACACTCACTACATGAACCACGCCAGGGGTTTAATAAATTATCATCAAATTTACATTCCCAATATACATAGTGTAAGGGTCCCATTAAATGATCACTTAAAGAAAAATGCAAAATGGTGCTGGACTGATAAATGCCAGAATGCATTTGATAAGCTAAAAGACATTTTAACATTGGACTTAACGTTAACACATTTTGATCCAAAGTTGGATATTATATTGGCTACAGATGCAAGTGATTACAGTGTAAGAGGCACATGCTTCTGCACAAATATGATGATGGGAGTAAAAAGGTTATAACCCATGCATCACAATCGTTATTACCAGCTGAAATGAACTATAGCCAAATAAAAAAGGAAGTGTGAGCAATCATATTCAGTGTCAAAAAATTCCATAGATTTATTCATGGAAGAAGTTTCCATCTACAAATGGATCATCACCCACTACTGTCGATATACTGTTCTAAAAAAAGGAATACCAACACACAGTGAATAGACTACAGTGATGGAGCTCTACATTATTGAATTATGACTACAAAATGAAATATTTACCATAAAAAAAACCTAGGGCATACAGATGGTTTGTCTAGACTATTCAAAGATATGATAATCACAGCTTTAAAATCAGAAGGAGAAATTTTTAAAAAATGTAATATGGAATGTGGTACACAAATTTTTGGTAACCCTAGAAGACATAAAAAGAAAATGTTGAGGCAATTTCCTGTTGGACATCCTGGTATTTCAAGGATGAAAGTTTTAATGTGTAGCTACATGTACTGGCCAAAAATGGATGGAGAAATCGAAAATTTAGTGAAAGACTGCAGAGGATATGCTCTAACAGCAAAATTACTGATGATAAAAAGTGAACCTTGGCCAAAAGTAGATGTTCTGTGGCCAATACTACACATTGATTTCGCTGGTCCTTTAAATGGTTCATACTACTTAGTGGTAATGGATAATTTCTCTAAATGGCCAGAAATTTGTAATGAACAAGCAGAATGCTTCGTTGATACATTCAAGACAGTCCTAAAAAAGTCAAATAAGGCAGTCACAGATGAGGTAGCTCTACAATAATACTTAAAAGTATACCATGTGACACCAAATCCAAATACACCAGTAGGTATGTCACCAGCAAAGCTGATGCTTGCAAGGAAAATAAAATCAGTCTTTGACAAATTGCAACTTGCCAAGAAAAGAAAAATTGAAACAAATAATATAGCAAAATATTTCAAAATTGGTGAAAAGGTATTTGTTAGGGCATGTAAGAATGGAAAACAAAGTTGGGAACAGGGCATGGTAACCAAACACATAGGAAAAATGCTGTACTTCGTAAAAGCAAGGAAAGGGGCATACAAGAGACACATGAACCAACTAAAAAGAAATTTATTGAGGGCAAACCAATGGAAGAACCAATGGAATGGTTATGTGATACTTTTCAAGTACCAACACCACTACAAATAATTGAGTTCCTGGAAGTAGAGGCAAAATAAAAACAATATTAAATGTGTAAATGTATGAAAAAACTCAAGAGAGGGAGGTGGAGGTGATATAAAGATTATTGCTATTAAAAGAATTAAAATTACACTCCCAAAGAAAAAAAGAAAGCTTAAAAGGGGAGATGTTGCGGGGATAATAGTAGTAATGGTACACCCCACCCATGTGACAAGTGGTATGTGTTAGTCATTATAAATACTGTCAGTCAATGCCAGGAAAGAGTACAAAGTAGATGGTCATAGATAGTCATGGTCTTACTTGTCTTACTTACTACACTACTATACCAAGATGGGTGTGATAACAGTTTGACAGAGGATTACAGCATATATATATATATATATATATATATATATATAGTTGAAATTTATAGAAAAATAAAAAATGAAGACAGATGTATGAACAACAAGCAGGTGTATTAGTTTGGCATTCGGGAAAATGAAAAAGTCTTTTACATTTTGATCCTATCCTCTTCAACAGAAAGGAATATGAGAAAATAAACAGAGAGAATCAAAAAAGACTTGTAGATTTAGCAATCAAGCATGGCGAATGATTACAAAACAATTTTGAAAGAAGAGGTTGAAAGAAAGGGAGATAATAAAGTGCTAGTGATCCCAAATGAAGGTGCGCATGCGCGTGTGTATGTGAGAATGGTGTGTGCATGTGTGTGAATAGGGGCTGGTGACTCAGATGTGTGTGTGTGTCTGTAAGTGTGTGGGAGTATATATTGTATGTACTTGTATGGGTGTGGGAGTGTACATGATGGCATGTGGTGTGTGTACTGAGCTACAGAGTGTGTAGCTGCTCATATACTGGTATGTGTGGTGACACTATTGAAGATTGTGTGGATGGTGTGTGGGTGCTGGGAAGTGATCAGTGCTAGTGTATGTGGAGTGATATGGGTGGGATGATGGTGTGGGTGAGTGTGGGGTGAGAGTGGTGGTGGGTGGGATGAGGAGGTATCAATGAAGAGAGGAGGTAGGAGTGAAGAGAGGCAGTAGGTGTCAGATGAAGAGAGAAGGGGTGTTGAGCCTATGTGGCAAAAAGGAGCAAAGAGAGAAGATTAATTCCTGTTCACGGTGAAGGTGGGAGTCCAGATGGCCCTGTGCAAAAATAGTCTGAACACAGACAGATGTTGTAGTGAATGACCAGAAGAGCACAAATGGCATGAGACCAGGGTGTCATTGCCAAGTCTGATGTCTCAGAGATGATCCGTGAACCGGTCAGCCAAGCAGCATCCCATTTGACTGATGTACAGGGAAGAGCAGAAAGAGCAGGCGATGCAGTAAATTACATTACTAGAAGTGCAGGTAAAGGAGTCAGTGATGTGATAGAGACAATGATTGGTGCCTGTGGGGATGGTGGTGTTGGAGAGGTAGGATCAGGTGTGACAGCATGGGCAGGAGCAAGGGAACAAGCCAGGCTGGGAAGTGAGGTTAGGGAAAGAAACTGTGGACCAGGTCACACAGGTTATGGTCTCGTTTGAAGGAGGGGAGGGGTAAGTTGGGGCAAATGTGCGAGGTGGAGGGGTTGGGCTGGAGTCATCAGAAGGCTCAGAGAATGGTGCATTTGAGGGTCAGGCTGGAGGGATGGTAGGTGAGGGGAAACAGGAGACGGGCAACAGCTGGATGGGTGCAGGGAGAAAGAGCAGAGGTACTGTCCTTGGAACATGCCCTGGCAACGGCAGTGTGGATAGTGGTGAGGGGATATCCACATAGGATGAAGTAGCAAGCCATCAATTGAAGTGATCAGTGCTAGTGTATGTGAAGTGATGTGGGGTGGTGTCATGACTAAGTCATGGTTGTCACTGTAGAGCTTGAGCAAATGGAGGAATTGGGAGTAGGAGATGGAGAGCTTGGTGTGGATAGGGTGAGAGGAGGAAAAGTTGAGGTTGGAGTGTGAGTCAGTGCGTTTATAGTGGATGGAGGTAGTGACAGCGGAGTGGTGTATACTGACAGAAATGTCAAGAAATTCAATGGAAGAGTTAGAAATAGTGCAGGAGAATTTGAGGTCAGGATGGAAGGATTAGACAAAAGAGAAGAAGGAGTCTAGTGTTCACGGCAGAGTGAGGTCACACCAATACAGTCATCGATATAACAACCATATAGTTCGGGAGTGGGACCAGTGAATTGTGAGAATATTTGGTTCTCAATGTAGCCAACATAGTTGGGGCCCATTCTTGTTCCCATGGCCACTACTGAGAACAGTTGATAAAAATGCCCCAGGAACGAGAAGCAGTTGAGAGAGAAAACAAGTTCAAACAGACGAAGAAGTGTGGAAGTGTCAGCTTGGTGGGGCCAGGTCAAAGGTCCAGAAAGTGTTTCAGTGCAAGAAGTCCTTTATTATGTGGAATTACCATATATAAACTCTTCATATCAAGAGTGAAGAGAAGTTTAGAGGGACAAGAAGAGAAGGAGAAAGAGTTAAAGAGATGGAGAGCATGGTTAGTGTTGTGGATGTGAGAGGGGGAATATATATATATAGGTGAGAAAGTTGGTGTGTGAAAGCACGTGGTTGGATGTATAAAAAATAGAAAAGAGTGAAAAACCACAGAAGGCTTGTATTATAAGATTAAAGAATATATTTAAGTCGTTATGTTAGAAAAATGCTATAAGATTTTGTGTATAGTAACATAGTTTTTGGAGAAATAACCGGTTTTGTGTAAACTTTTCCAATTTCTCAAATTTCTTTACCTACATCGTGTCATGTCTTCATTATGAAGTGTAAAGCAGAATTCCAGGCAGGGGGAGGTAATCAGAGATTTCTTTCGGTATAAGGGAGATAATCGCTTTATTATTATTTTTTTTTTCCAATGAGATGAGTTTCTCTGTATAAGAATGTTAGGATGGTTAAGTTCAGGCTTATATTTTTCAATGAAGAATGTTTCCTTGTTTAATCTAATTTGTGTTGCCGTTCCAATAGCACATTGATAGAATGGAAAGATTAAAAATTGTGGTAGTAGGTGCTTTGCGCATTTCTCAATATGCTCGCTAAAGGGTATCATTCTGTATTCTGGGAATGCAATCTGTTGTCAATGCAGAGTGCATCTGCATCTGAGTGATAATCCCAGGAGGAGGAGGAAGAAGAAGAAGAAGAAGAAGAAGAAGAATCGAAAAATGACAACCCAGGAAGAGAGAAGAAGAAGAAGAATCGAAAAATGACAACCCAGGAAGAGAGTGGGGAGACAGAGACAGACAGAAGTAGAGAGGGGGGAAAGGAGGAGGAGGATCGAAAAATGACAACTCAGGTTGGAAATTCCCCCAAGACACCTGATAAAATCTGGAGGGTATATCAGCCGAAACATTGTGTTAACAACAAACAAGATGTGGACAAATATCCATCAAATGTAAATAATGTATTCTATCTCTACTTCATCATCATCATCATCATCGTTTAACGTCCGTTCTCCATGCTAGCATGGGTTGGACGGTTCGACCGGGAATCTGGGAAGCCAAAAGGCTGCACCAGGTTCCGGTCTTATCTGGCAAAGTTTCTACAGCTGGATGCCCTTCCTAACGCCAACCACTCTGTGAGTGTAGTGGGTGCTTTTTACGTGCCCATATTATGGGGAGCTATCTGGACATAGAAATTAAAACAGATGGACACATTAGTTTAATTTTACCTGAAACCTTAGTAGCTTCTAAGCTGAAGTGAAGACAGCATGTTCTTTATCTATCTCCTTACCTTCTTGGAGGTTTTAGGTAAAATTATACTAATGTATCCACCTGTTTTAATTTAATTAAATTCTATGTTTTTATGCAGCTGAGTATTGCTCTGCATTTAAACTGATGTAATGATTGCATTGTTCAATTAAATGGAGTTGCTTGAAATGATCATACTGCATTACCTCTGGATATCTTTGTTGCTTATTTTGATTTTAATCACCTTATTTTAAAATTGTATGGATAATACCATATTAAATTCTGGTGTCTCAGCATAAGAACCTAATTCATCTGAATCTATATATATATATCAGGTCATTCCATAGGTTCTGTCCGATTTTGCTTTTTTTAAAACTAAATGAAATTTAATAGTATTTTAGAATGTCTAATGGAATTAAAAATTATTTTTATGCATTTGTGTACATTTGAACTAATTAAATATCATTTTACAGAATAATAGAATTAAAATTTCTCTGATTAAAACCCTTTCTAACATGGAAGTATCCAAAGAGCATTTGAGGCACATAATGCTTTATGAGTACAAAAAAGGAAACTCTGCAGCCGAAGCAACTTGAAACATACTCAGTTTATGGGAAAGAATGCTTGAATGAAAGAACTTGCAGAAGATGGTTGACAAAATTCAGAAGTGGAGATTTCAGCCTTGAAGATGAAGATCGAACAGGACGTCCAGTTGAGTTTGATGATAAGCTCCTTGAGGCATTACTTGAAGAAAATCCTGCATTATCAGTTGAAGAATCGGCAATAAAGTTTACTTCAAACCATACAACTGTTCATCATCATCTTCAACAACTTGGAAAGGTTCCAAAATTTAGAAAATAGGTGCCTCATGAATTGTCTGAAAGCAACCGCAAATCCCAAGTTGACATCTGCTCTTCTCTCCATTCTTGTGAACTCATTTCACCCTTTTTGGATAGACTTGTGACTGGTGACAAAAAAAGGATCTTCTATTGAAATGTCAAGCGTTGTAAACAGTGGTTTGGTAAAAGGAAAAAAGTTCAACAACAACTGAGAAGGGAACTTCATGGGAAAAAGGTTCTTCTCTCTATCTGGTGGGTTTGCAATTAGAGTAATTCACTTTGAATTGTTACCACCTAATGCAACAATCAATGCTCAAGTCTACTGTCAGCAATTAGAGCGTTTGAACCAAGCTTTGAAGAAAAAAAAGACCGCTTTAGTGAATCGAAAAGGAGTGGTGTTTCATCAGGACAATGTGTGACCCCACAATGCAAAGATCACATCACAGAAGATCGAAGAGCTTGGTTGGGAAAAAATTCCTCATCCACTTTATTCTCCCAACCATACTCCTTCAGACTACCATTTGTTTCATAGTTTACAAAATCATTTGGGGAACATAACTTTTGCAAGCCAGGAGGAGGTCAAAATTGACATTTGAGAGTTCTTCACTTTGAAACCAAAAGAGTTTTACATTGATGGGATTAAAAAACTTGTGAATAGATGGAAGGATGTCATAGATAATCAGTTGATGATTAAATTTCAATTTAATATAACATTTGATCACTTGTTCTCTTTATTCAAAATTCGGACAGAACTTATGAGATGACCTGATATATATATATATATGAATAAATAAAAGAATGGAGTCGAACAAAGATGTTAGTAAAATTCCTTTACTCTCGACATATGTTTCGAAGACAACATGGTTTCATTCCAAAGGAATAAAGGGTGCAAGATGCAATCTTATCATCAGGAAAGAAAGGGAGCCTCTCTCAACAAGACAAACAAAAATTTCGATGACTGCCTACATGGTAAACAAAACGATAATAAGTGTTTTAAAAAAAACTGTTAGTAGAATTGACGTCAAAGTTAGATAGTAGGAAGAGATGGGTTAAAGGAATAATAGGTAGGGAACAAGTGGAGAGGGAAGGGTACGTTGATTAAAAGAATGTTCAAAGGCTTAGGAAAGAATTTCGTTATTGAAGTGGAGTGCACGTTAAGCTAATTGTTCAAACCACTAGCTTAATGTGCACTCCACTTCAATAGCGAAATTCTTTCCTAAGCCTTTGAACATTCTTTTAATCAACGTACCCTTCCCTCTCCACTTGTTCCCTATCTATTATTCCTTTAACCCTTTGTGCATCAGAAAACTTAATTTATGTCTTAACATGCGCAGGTTGCAATAGGCAGTATATAGGCCATACAAAAACAGCTTACAAAAAAGGATGGTGGTGCATAAATCACAAATCAGAAATCCTGAATACCGGAAAATACCAGTCAGCAGACACATAGATAGATGTGCTTCAAATAAAAATCCGAAATTTACAACTTGCCCACTTTACAAATTCAGTGACAGCGTAACCTTCACTCAATGCCAAAATAAAGAACTTTATTTCATTAAAAAATTTAGACCAAGTTTGAACACCCTGGGCCAGGAATATTAAAACAAAACATTGGTCTTCCGAAAAGAAAAATGGAATTCTACCACAACCACCACAATCACTACGACTGCTTCCACTATCACTACTACTACAACCACCATGGTCACTACTATTACTATTTCGATCAACAGTCCTCCACTACTGCTACTGCTGCTACGACCATAGCTTAACTGCTGCAACCCCAACCACCACCACGGTTACCACTACTACGACCAACAGTAACTGCTACTACTGCCATTTCAGCCACTGGTCATTCTTCTGCTGCTGCTACTACTGCCACAGCTAAGCCACTACAACCAATGAGCTGCTGCAACCCCAACCACCATCACGGTTACTACTACTACGACCAACAATCACTACTGCTACTACCATTTCAGTCGCGGGTCATTCGAACACAAGAAAGCTAAAAAACAACCACGTGGATCCTGTTGAGACTAGTAAGAAACAATTATGAACTTCTGTATTACACTCAACTTGAAATTTATAGCTATTATACCTACTACCGACAAAACACCACCACATGGATTCTATTGAGACCAGTAAGAAACAATTATGAACTTTTCTATTACACTTAACTTTTTTAAATATTTTTGATAAGGTTCGTTTTTTCAAGAACTGAAACATGTAAAATTCCTAAGAAAATTAAAATTTATTTAATATAGTGGCATTTTCAAACTTCTTTTTTACAAATATATATCCACTCGTATACGATCTACACTTCATCATCATCATCATCGTTTAACGTCTGTTCTCCATGCTAGCATGGGTTGGACGGTTCGACCGGGGATCTGGGAAGCCAGAAGGCTGCACCAGGCTCCGGTCTTATCTGGCAAAGTCTTATCTGGCAAAGTTTCTACAGCTGGATGCCCTTCCTAATGCCAACCACTCCGTGAGTGTAGTGGGTGCTTTTTACGTTCCACCTGCACTGGTGCCAGGCGAGGCTGGCATCGGCCACGGTCGGATTGGTGCATTTTACGTGCCACCGGCACGGAAGCCAGTCGAAGCGGCACTGATTCGGCCACGATTCGGATGGTGCTTTTTACGTGCCACCGACACGGAAGCCAGTTGAGGCGGCACTGGCATCGGCCATGATTCGGATAGTGCTTTTTACGTATCTCCAGTCCAGGGGTCCTGGCATCTGCCGGGTACCAGTCATTGGTTCAATTTCGATTCCGATTTCACTTGCCCCAACAGGTCTTCGCAAGCAAAGGGGGGTTGGCATAGGTGCCTGTCGTCGGATGAGGTTCGATATCGACTTCGCTTGCCTCAACAGGTTTTTGTGTGTCCAAGGGAGGAAGGCATGCATAAGTGGGCTGGACTCACTTGTCCTGCCTGGTCTTTTCACGCACAGCATATTTCCAAAGGTCTCGGTCGCTGGTCATTTCCTCAGTGAGACCTAAATTTCGAAGGTTGTGCTTCACCACCTCGTCTCAAGTTTTCCTGGGTCTACCTCTTCCACGGGTTCCCTCCACTGCTAAGGATTGGCACTTTTTCACATACCTATCTTCATCCATTCTCGCCACATGACCATACCAGCGCAATCGTCTCTCTTGCACACCACAACTGATGCTCCTTAGGTCCAACATTTCTCTCAGGGTACTAACGCTCTGTCGAGCATGCACACTGACATTACACATCCATCGGAGCATACTGGCTTCATTTCTCGCGAGCTTACGCATGTCCTCAGCAGTCACGGCCCATGTTTCACTGCCATGTAGCATGGCTGTTCGTACACATGCATCATACAGTCTGCCTTTTACTCTGAGCGAGAGGCCTTTAGTCACCAACAGAGGTAAGAGCTCCCTAAACTTTGCCCAGGCTATTCTTACTCTAGCCGTTACACTTTCAGCACACCCACCCCCACTACTGACTTGGTCACCAAGATAACGGAAGCTATCAACTACTTCTAGTTTTTTTCCCCTGGAAAGTGACGGAAGTTGTTTTCTGCAGATTTTCAGAGGTTAATGCTCCCGAGCATCTGCTACATACAAAAACTATCTTCCCAGTTAGTCTTCCTTTGACATTGCTGCACCTCTTATGTGTCCATAGCTTACACTGGGTACATCTTATAGAGTTTCTACCTACACCTTTTCTACAGATCGAGCAGGGCCATCTTCCTGAAGACATTTGTGGATTGTCTACCTTCCTACTTATTAGTACTTTGGTTTTAGCTAGGTTGACTCTAAGGCCCCTCAATTCTAGACCCTCCTTCCACACCTGGAACTTCTCCTCCAGTTCTGATAGTGACTCAGCAATTAGAGCAAGACACACACACAGATAGATACATATGTGTATATATATATTTAATTTATATTTATGGATTTATGGGTTACCCTTCTCTTTTTCTTATTAATATTACCTAACGTATTTATTTACCTGAAATATGTCCTTAATTCCACATATATTATTAATTTATCAGATATATGTTCTTAATCCCACATATATTATGTAAAATACTCTTTGGTTTAAACCTGTTTAATTCTTTATTATTTATCTCATATCTTAATCTGTATTGATAATAATATTTTTATTTAACAAAATTTAATGTATTATTAGTACATCCTTTCAATAGCATATTTATTATTTGGGATCTTTTCCTTTTGAACGGCAGTTTTCAACACAATTTCTAGTTAACTAAACACTTTTAAACTTCGTATACTGGTAGAATGTTTATAAAACATCTTTTTTTCTTGGCTTTATTGAGAAAATTCTATATGTTGTAACATATTTCGACTTTAATTTCGAGCATTTCGGCAATTTTAACCGCTGACCTCCCTTTGGGGTGAAAACATTCCGTGCTGTATGAATATGTCCCTCGTTTAAGAAACAGATTGGGTTTATTTACATTTGCGAAGAAAAAAAGATACCCTTCCCCCACCCCTAACCATAACTCTAAACCTAACTCTAAAATAGATTGAAATGCAATAGATCGATACTAGGGTTATAATTATGGGTGACAATTTCATTTGACACCGCTAGAAAAAAATCCCATTTTCCGTAGCGGTGTCGTATGAAATTGTCACCCATAATTATAACCCTAGTATCGATCTATTGCATTTCAATATATTTTAGGGTTAGGGTTATGGTTATGGTTAGGGTTAGGGGTGGGGGAAGGGTATCTTTTTTTCTTCGCAGATGTAAATAAACCCAATCTGTTTCTTAAACGAGGGACATATTCATACAGCACGGAATGTTGTTTACGTCAATGGAGGTCAGCGATTGGTCAAAATTGGCTAAATGCTCGAAATTAAAGTCGAAATATGCTACAACACATAGAATTTTCTCAATAAAGCCAAGAAAAAAATGTTTTATAAACACATTCTACCAGTATACGAAGTTTAAAAGAGTTTAGTTAACTAGAATTTGTGTTGAAAACTGCCGTTCAAAAGGAAAAGATCCATTCTTTGTTAGGTTTAATGTTAACTCTTTTATTTCATTTTATTTATTTAACTTATTGTTTCGTCTATTTATAATCTTTGTATAAAATTACATTTTGCATATACGTTGATCTACCTAATTAAATGCATGTTAAGTCGTATGACATACTCTAGTTAGCTTATGATAATTTAGAACTTTTGGTAAATCTCATATTATCTCCCCTTAACTGTTTTGCACAGTGTTCTACGATTCATGCTTATATATACAAAAGAGAATGGCGGAGTTTATGAACTGGCTTCATTGCGTTGTTTCTGATGTATAATTATGCTTATTTCTCAATTAGTCTTATTATTTCGTATATAATACGTCTACTTATATACGAACTATATAGTTATGCTTATACCTATTTCTTTCCCCCCACTAATTATAAGCGTTAGACTCCTCATACACATGCAGGTACATTCTCTCTCTTAATCCTGATTTATCATTAACTTTTTTATTTATCCTCACTTGCTTTTATTCATTTATTTTATATTTTATATTATATTTTGTACAAGTAATGTGTGAAAGAGAGAGATAACTGATTTTTTACTCGGTGTGTGTGTATATGTATGTATGTGTGTGCATGTATCTATGTATGTGTGTGTGTGTAAGTATGTGTGTGTGTGTATGTATGTATGGCCGATTCATCGTAATTACGATGAATCGGCCATACATACATACATACACACACACACACACATACATACATATACACACACACTGAGTAAAAAATCAGTTATCTCTTTCTTTCACACATTACTCTGTCTCTTCACACACACTAACAGAAGCACTTCACTTACACAACATACTGTCTGTCTCCCACACCCCATCAAACACACACACACACACATGTACATCGATGCTTCCCCTAGACGGTAACTTCAAAGAGAAACTTCCTCGTCATAAAATCGCTTCCTCTTAGTCTCTTTCGCTCTCATTACTTATGTAAAAAAATAAAAGTTTTTTACGGAAATCGACGGAAAACGTGCTACGACATGCGAAACATCGCCCATTGATGTACATGTGTGTGTGTGTGTGTGTTTGATGGGGTGTGGGAAACAGACAGTATGTTGTGTAAGTGAAGTGCTTCTGTTAGTGTGTGTGAAGAGACAGAGAGAGTAATGTGTGAAAGAGAGATAACTGAAAATTTTTACTCGGTGTATGTGTATATGTATGTATGCATGTATATGTGTGTGTGTATGTATCTATGTGTGTGTGTATGTATGTATGGCTGATTCAGTGTAATTTTTTACTCGGTATATGTGTATATGTATGTGTGTGTGTATGTATGTATGGCCGATTCAGTGTAATTTTTTACTCGGTGTATGTGTATATGTATGTGTGTGTGTATGTATGTATGGCCGATTCAGTGTAATTTTTTACTCGGTGTATGTGTATATGTATGTCTGCATGTATGTGTGTGTGTATGTATCTACACATACACCGAGTAAAAAATTTCAGTTATCTCTCTCTTTCACACATTACTCTCTCTGTCTCTTCACACACACTAACAGAAGCACTTCACTTACACAACATACTGTCTGTCTCCCACACCCCATCAAACACACACACACGCGCGCGCGCACACACACACACACATGTACATCAATGCTTTGATAACTTCAAAAGAAATTCCCTCGTCATAAAATCGCTTTCTCTTAGTCTCTTTCGCTCTCATTACTTCAAATGTTCCCGCAAGGCCATATGTAAAAAAATAAAAGTTTTTTACGGAAATCGACGGAAACGTGCTACTTTCGTTTTTAACTCGAAATAAATGTAAACATTGAATCGGTCATTCCCGTGACCACATGAGAAAGCTTAATGGGTTGTGCGTGCTCGATCCTCTGTGTGTGAGCATGCTCATTCTTGTTTGTGTGCGTGCTTGTTCTGTGTATGTGTGTGTCTGTTCTGTTTTTTTTGGTGGGGGGGATTTATATGTTGTGGAATGTAGAAATAACACACAGAGGAACAAACATGCACACACACACCCGCACACAAACAAGAATAAGCTCGCACACACATACACACACACAGGAACAAGCACGTACGCACAACCCATTAGCTTTCTCTTCCCAACTGATAATTGACAAGACAACATGTGGTCACGGAAACCACCGAATTCAATGTTAACATTATTTCGAGTTAAAACGAAAGATCGCCTTCAGATTTAAAAAATAATTTCAAACTTCGGACACTGGTAGAATGTGTCATATAAAGTATCTTTTACTCTTTGCGTTTTTGAGAAAAGCTTATATTTAGGAAGTTATTTCACGTTAAAGTTCTCGTATTTCAGTAATTTCAACCAATCAATGACGTGTATTCAGCTGAAAAAAATTACTGCCGTTGTTTGTCAGCAACAACTATCGGCGGTGTATTTTTCATTTGTCACTGTTATTTATGATATCGTTCGTGCGTTTGTACTGGTTTTAGCTTTAAGGTTAAGGTTGTCATAAATAACAGTGACAAATGAAATATACACATTTGCCAAGCTAACATGGCAGTCCAGAAAAACAGGACGAATGCTGCCAATGATTAGCTCCAAGAGGCCATCACCTCTAGCTAGCTATGTAACACACGAACCTGTGTCCATTATAATCTTCGAACAGGGGAGGTCAGCCGCTTCCCCTTGCCGGCCTGGCAACTACAGATTAGTTTCAGGGTATTTGCCCCTTATCAATGTAGAGCAGCCGAACCAGCCAGGTATCGCTACTGACCGTCTGTTCGAGGACTACATAGCTAGCTAGAGGTGATGGCCTCTTGGAGCTAATCAATGACAGCATTCATCCCATTTTCCTGGACTGCCATGTTAGCTTGGCGATAACTATTAATATCCAGTACCACAGCTGTAGTCTCCTTTAGAGAGACTTAGAAATATTAATATTTCTATTTTTGAAAACCAGTGGATGTATTCCACTGAATTTAGCCCTCGAACAGACGGTCAATAACGACACCTGCTTGGTTCAGTTGCTCTACATTGATAAGGGGCAAATACCCTGAAACTAGTCTGTAGATGCCAAACCGGCAAAGGGAGCGGCTGACCTCCCCTGTTCGAAGATTATAATGGACACAGGTTAGTGTGTTACATAGCTAGCTACAGATGATGGCCTCTTGGAGCAAATCAACGGCAGCATTCGTCCTATTTTTCTGGACTGCCATATTAGCTTGGCAATAACTATTAAAATCTTGATAGTTTTTATGACTATACCCACTATGATTTCTGTCAACTCCCTCAGCCCCCTTCCTAACAGACACTGCTCGTTGTTCTTTTGGCCTTAGATATACAGAGATTTTATAAACTAGACTATGAATTAAAACAAACACTATAAAACAGTGACAAGCTAGATCTGAAACAAGTCTTTCTTCCTGATACCTTAGTAGCTTCTAAGCTGAAGTGAAGACAGCATGTTCTTTATCTATCTCCTTACCTTCTTGGAGGTTTTAGGTAAAATTATACTAATGTATCCACCTGTTTTAATTTAATTAAATTCTATGTTTTTATGCAGCTGAGTATTGCTCTGCATTTAAACTGATGTAATGATTGCATTGTTCAATTAAATGGAGTTGCTTGAAATGATCATACTGCATTACCTCTGGATATCTTTGTTGCTTATTTTGATTTTAATCACCTTATTTTAAAATTGTATGGATAATACCATATTAAATTCTGGTGTCTCAGCATAAGAACCTAATTCATCTGAATCTATATATATATATCAGGTCATTCCATAGGTTCTGTCCGATTTTGCTTTTTTTAAAACTAAATGAAATTTAATAGTATTTTAGAATGTCTAATGGATTTGATGCCCCTGTGCATCTGCTACACACAAAAGCTATCTTCTCAGTTAATCTTCCTTTGATGTTGCTGCACCTCTTATGTGACCATACCTTACACTGAGTACATCTTATGGAGTTTCCACCTACAATTTTTCTACAAATCGAGCAGGGCCACCTACCTGAGGGTGTGTGTGACATGTTCGCCTTCCTACTTACTAGAACTTTGGTCTTTGCTACATTAATTCTAAGGACCTTTGATTCTAAACTTTACTTCCACACCCAAAATTTCTTTTCTAGTTCTGGTAGTGATTCTGCTATGAGAGCCAGGTCATCAGCATAGAGGAGCTCCCGGGGGCAACCCGTCTTGAATTCCTCTGTTATTGCCTGGATGATTATGATGTTTAAAGAGGGCTGAGTGCTGAACCTTGGCGGACCCCAGGAATTCTTCCCTATACTCATTGCCAATCCTAACCTTTCAAACAGCCTCTCTGTATAGGGCCTGTACAGTCCTTTTTAACCATTCGTCAATCCCCAATTTCAACATTGCTCATGAGATAAGGGATCGGGGGACCCTGTCAAAGGCTTTCTCCAAGTCCACAAAAGCTAAGTAGAGGGCTTTATCTTTAACTAGGTATTTCTCCTGCAGTTGTCGAACAAGGAATATGGCATCAATGGTGCTTCTACCCAGTACAAAACTGCACTGCATCTCATCTTATCATACTCTCTCCCTAATGAGATGGGCTATGACACTCTCCGTGACTGTTAACACCTGATCCAGCAGTTTGATACCCCTGTAGTTATTTCTATCTAGAGCATCACCTTTACCCTTGTAGCAGTTGACTATGGTGCTGCTACGCCAGTCATTGGGTATGACTCTGTTATGAACTACCTGGTTTATAATGCAGGTGACTAGGCCATAGCCCACACCACCGGATTTTTTAGGCATCTCAGCAGTGATTCCTGATGGGCCAGGGGTTTTTCCTGGCTTCATACCCTTAATTGCTTTATCTACAAGGGAGCTGTCTATTTGCATAGCTGGTCCCTCTACTGGGTCAACATTTGGCAGCTTCTCCTCTTCCCATTCATTCTCCACGTTCAGCAGTCTTTCATAATGGCTTCTCCAAGACTCTTTCTTTTCCGAATCATTAAAAGTAAGTGCCCCATCATCCATGCGGACACATTTCTCTCCTGTAACATCACAATTTTCTCTCACACACTGTCTTGCAATCCGAAATGCCTCAGTTCTTTGGCCCTCACGTCACTGGACATTGGCAAACTTCTTTTCTACTTCACCCTTGGCTATGTATACCTGCTGCCCAGCCTCCCTTTTGGCTACCTGGTACAGTTCCCTGTTAATCCCACCCTTGCAGGCTTTCCAGGCCTGTTTCTTTGCTCTAATGGCTTTGTCTACCATACTATTCCACCACCATGTAACTCTAGGTCTGGAAGGGACTTTGCATCATCCTCAGTCTTGGTCTGTGGCACTCAGCAAGCTGTCCCGTAGGAATTTCCAGCTACCTTCTATGTCTGATGCCTCCCATCAAATTTCTTGATGAGGATGTCCCTAAATCTCTGACCATGTGAAGGGTTCTTTAGCTTCCAAATCCTTCTTTTTTGAATTGGTCTGCTTCTTGGTATCCTTCTGGCCTCAAACCTAAAGTCACTAATGACTAACCTATGCTGGGGGGTACATTCTTCACCCAGGAGGATCTTTGTGTCCCACTGTCTGGTGAAGATGAAATCAATCTGGCTAGCAGAGTTACCTGATTGATAGGTTATCAAGTGACCGTCTGGTTTCCTGAAATTAGTGTTGCAGATTAAAAGGTTACATGTATCACATAACTCCAGTAGTCTAGTTCCTTCATCGTTTCAGGAACCAATATCATGGCCCCCGTGTACACCAGTGAAGATACCAGATTATCACCCAACATGCCCATTAAAATCTCCAGCCACAAAGATGAGGTCATTGCCACTCGTCTTTAAGGTAGCCTGTAGAAGGGTATCATAAAAATGGTCCTTCTGATCATTTGGTAGGCCCGCTTGTGGAGCGTAGGCAGAGATAATTGTAGCTGTGTTATTCTGCAGGACTAGCCTAAGCTTAAGCACTCTATCACATACCCTGACAACCTCTTTGACTTTATCTACCCATTTCTCTGCAAGGAGTATGCCTACACCCCCCATTCCATCTGTGCTACCTTGCCAGAAGATTTTGTACTTGTGTACCTTGCCTGTGAGGACCATAGCTGAAGCTCCTCTCCATCTTACCTCATGTATGCAGCATACATTGACACATCACCTTTCAAGCATCTCTACAATCTCACTAGACCTACCTTTCAGTGTGCCTACATTGACTGTGCCAACTCTGAAAACTGGGAAAGGAATATGGGTGAGGCTTGGGGGGGAGAGATGTTATTCACTGCCTGAAAAGAAGAGGGAGGGTGTCATGTTCGTTTTTTAGGCATGCTTCATCTGTTCCTCACTTCCGACCTGACATCATTCAAACATTCAAGTGTGTTAGGATTAAGATCATAGCCCCTACTAGAGGTAGGATTAGGTGTTAGCGCCATTGTGAGTATAAGCATTATGGTCATCGTAAGGGTGGGGTGATTTCAGACACAGAGAGAGGAAGCAAGTTCATCTATATATACACACAAGCATGCATGCACACAGACACAGGCGAACAAACACACATGTACAGCCCATTAGCTGTCTCCTTCAATTGATATGTGCATGGAAAATTACTGGGTAGTTGCTAGAATATTTCTAGATGAAACGAAGGATAGTCAGTTAAGTAGGCGGGCAGCTAACCTAGTTGCGTTTTTTAGGGAGAGAGTGGGGGTGCAGGTAGTATACAGAGAACTGCCCAGTGAGGAGGAGCAGTGGAGAGAAGAGAATCAGGTAATGGTGGTGGGAGGAGAGAGATATCCAGTGTAGATGGTGAGAAGATAGAGATAAAGATCGGAGTAACGATCAAGATATCCAGTATTGGTGGTGGGGGCGGGACAGGGTGGGCGCACTGTGAACAAATGAGTTTAATTTGGGGAAAATGGTATGAGCATCTATCGTAAGTATCAGGGATGTTTAGTATAGTATACATTCATAGTGTTCATGGCGGATGAGAAATTAAACAAGGGAAACGAGGAATGTGAAATTAAACAGGCCAAGAGACAAGTAATTATCCTTATTTAATTAGTTAGCTTCTGAGAAAATTAGCTGTTAGTAAAAAGTACATTTAAATAATAAACAATACATTTAAAGAGTTAATGGTGAATGAGTGGTGCGTTATTCTAAGGCCCTGGTGATAAAGTCATTTGTGGTAGATGCATTCAAAAGGAGTTTATATTTTGTGATGAAGAATGACTGACTACAAGTTGTATCATCCCTGACTTGGTAACATGTAACCCAGTACAACCTGTTACGTGGTCAGATCATCAGTGACTAAACTGGCAACCCGACCAAGCTTGCTTAGTGAGGAAGGTAATTGCTGGACACCCTGCAGGATAAAAAATAAAACCTGTCAAAAGGGCAGAGGAACTCATGAGTAGTCAATGCCCATCCAACAATATGTGTATATGTATATACTGTTTTATCTTATTTTCATTTATATTTATATCTTAAATTTGATGCATTTAATTTCATATATTAGGGGGAAGATGAGGCTCCCTTACAATGGTGAAGGCATCCCACCTCGAAGAGGGAAACTCTGATATAAAACCAAGTCTTTGGTTGCCAAGGGTCTCCTTAACAGGGCTGTACTATCAGCAAACTCTGACTCATAGGGTAGACTAGGCTCTCCAATTGTTTATAGTGGCTTGTCTAGGAGATGGAAACCTCTGGAGAAAAAGCCTGAGGTGTGTTGTTCTTGGTATTGTGGCACATATGTGCACCATATTTTTGCAATCATCACTTCCAAAAAGTGTGGCTGGTTCTACATAAGCCTTCAAAACTCAAATCAAATCATATGTGTGGGTGTTCTGACAACTTACGTTTATTCATTCAATATGACACAGCTTCAACTTGCAAAAATCAAAAAGTCCTGGCGAGAGAGTGAAAGTGGCAGGAACAGGTAAAGAATATTACTAGAAGAGCTTGTGAGTAACTGTGCTGTCCATGTCCTCCGATGGTGACAAAGCAGGTTTATTTAGACACATCACTGCTTTCCCCAACAGAGGGAGGGGTGAGAAAAGGAGCCCCAAACATTGCTTACTCACCTTAAACTTGTTAGCCCACTGCAGCTATTTGGTTATTCAGTAACACAGTTGAAACATGAAGAAATCTAAGAATATTAACCTTGGTTCTTGGAATGTACACGCTCTCCAAGACAGTCACTCAGCACCAGAATGAAAAACAGCACTGGTTGCTCTTAAACTAAAGAAATACAACATTGACACATCTGCACTCAGTGAAACTTGTCTTACAGGATCATCACAGTTAGAAGAAAGTAAAGATGGATACATATTTTTCTGTTGAGAAAGAAATGAGGACAAGCCACATCACTCTGGTGTTGGTTTTGCCATCAAAACAAATAGATTCCTTTTTTTCTCTACCCAAAAGTATTTCTGATCGCATCAAGACACTAACATTGGAATTTGATCACAACACTTATGCTATGCTTGTCAATTGCTATTCCCCAACCATGGCCACCACCGAGCAGGAAAAGGATGAATTTTACAACCAGCACCCACTTCAAACGACACAAAGCAAGGTTGTGTTATGGCTCCTGTTTTGTTTGCATTCTTCTTTTCAGTGATGGACTATTCAATCATCAGCGTTTCAAAGCCAGAATACTGCTATGCACCAGTAACATTCATGATCTACTTTTTGCAAATGATGTTGCACTAGGAGTGATCATCTTAGAGGAAGCTCAGGAATGTTAGACCAGTTTTCTGCTGCATGTAAAGCCGTTGGTTTGACCAACAGCATAAAGACAGAAGTTATCCATCAACTTTGCCCTACTCCTTAACAAATATGAAGAGTCAAGCAGAGGCCACCAGTTCACAATTTTCCTGACACTCCTATACAGGTTGATGGAAAAAACCTAAATTATGTGAAGTTTAGCAAGTGTAAGCTTGGTGGAACTTAGAGCTTCCTTATGCAATCAGAATTGTGCTGGACTGGCCATGTCATCAGAATGAGTGACGAAAGAATACCTGGGAATGTTGGTCAACTATGGCTCAGATAGGACAAGCTGAAAAGTAACCCCTTAGAAATGAAGATAGCTCACAACACCATTGAGCAAACAGCCTTGGAACAAACAAAACGGAGATTGTTATGTCAAAATAGTATTAGAAACTTTGTTGCAACTTACATTAACGCCTCAGGGTGCAAGGCAAAAGAGAAAAGGTCTGCACTGACCTATAATCCTCATACTTGCAGCATCTGTAGCCTTCTTTGCAAATCATTGGTGGGACTTAAATGTCTCATTAGACATAAGCATTATAACTGACAGACAAAAAAGTACATTGTCAGAGCTAATCCATCAAAACCAACGGAAGAGTCCATCACATATATTACAAACCAATAGAATAAAATAAGTTTGCATTTTGAAGATTTTGAGTAAAATATCATCCGGGCCAATGGACATTAAAGAAACTACATGTTGATTGATTGAGATTTTCCAACAGTCTGTTGAAAAATTCAAGGTACAAGTAGGGATTTACCAAAGATCAGTCCTCAACCCCCTCTTGTTCATCATAGTCCTCCAGGCAATAACAGAATTTTAAGACAGCCTACCCCTGGGAGCTCCTCTATACTGATAGCCTTGTTCTTATAGCTGAATCACTATCAGAACTAGAAAAGAAATTTCAGGTGTAGAAGCAAAGTCTAAAATCAAAGGGTCTTAAGAGTTAACCTAGCAAAAACCAAAGTCTTAGTATGTAGAAAAGCAGACAAATCACAAATGCCTTCAAGTAGATGGCCCAGCTCAATCTGTAGGAAAGGTCTAGGTAGAAACTCTATAAAATGCACCCAGTGTAAGCTATGGACACATAAGAGGTGCAGCAATATCAGAGGAAGGTCAAAAGAAAATAGTTTTTGTGTGTGGAAGGTGCACAGGTATAATAAGGACTAAAAATGTACAGAAAATAGACTCCATCAAATGCCAGGCGAGTAAGCTAGAGATAGTTGATAGCTTCCATTATCTAGGTGACAAAGTCAGTACAAGTGGATGCTCTGAGAGCGTAGATGTGAGAAAAGAATAGGCTGGGTAAAGATCAGAGAGCTCCTACCTCTGTTGGCAACAAAGGGCCTCTCCCTCAGAGTGAAAGGCACACTGTATCATGCCTATGTGAGAACAGCTATGCTTATAAGCAGTGAAACATTGGCTCTGACTGTCAAGGAAATGTGTATGCTTGAAAGAAATGAAGTTAGCATGCATTGCTGGATGTGCAATATCAGTGTGCATGTACAACAGAGTGTAACCGTTTTCAGAGTAAAGTTGGGTGTAAGAAGCATCAGATGTGATATGGAAGACAGGCAACTGCACTGGGATGGTCATGTAATGTATATGAACAACGGACAGCTGTGTAAAGAAGTGCCAATCTCTAACTGTAGAGGGAACATGTGGAAGTGATAGACCCAAGAAGACATGGGATGAGGTGGTGTAGCATCATCTTCAAATGTTGAGCCTTTGGTGATATGCCATGCTTGAGAAGACCCTTCAATCCAAGTGAAATCATAGTCATGCCTGATGCCAATGTCACGTAACTGGCACCCATGCCAGTGGCACGTAAAAAGCACCTTTTGAATGTTGGGCCTCACAGAGACAGTGAGGCTGATGCTGGTGTCACATAGCTAGCACCCACACCTGAACATTGGGCCTCACAGAAGAAATGACAAATGACTGAGACCTTTGACAATATACCATGCATGAGTAGAAAACCCAATAAGCCAAGTAAAATCCTAGTCATGGCAGATACTGGTGTCACACAACTGGCACCCATATCAGTGGCATGCAAAAACACTCACTACATTCCTGGAGTGGTTGACATTAGGAAGGGCATCCAGTCATAGAAACTATGCCGAATCAAACTGGAATCTGGTGCAGCCCCTCAGCTTACCAGCCCTGGTCAGACCATCCAACTTATGCCAGCATGGACAACGGATGTTAAATGATGATGATGATGACATATATATATATATATATATATATATATATATAGACACACACACAAACATATATATACATTTACACACCCATATATATATAAACACATACATATATATACATATATAGAAAACTTGAAAATATTAAAATTTATATTTCCGAAAAAATATGGATACCATGAACAACTCTAGACTTTTCTCACAACATTATCAAGGTGATCCAAAATTAGTGAAATTCAAATCAAACATCTGAAATATTACCAGTACATAAATACCTACAAAAAGAACACTTAAAGCAAATTCAACCTGAGACATTGTTGTATGGTAACATAAGCGGATAATGAAAAAATTATAAAAATAAAAAATAAGCATATTTAAGAAAGGCTATTTTTGAATTCAACTGTTGGTGACATCAGTGGATAATGAAATAATAAATGATTATTCTTGAGATTGCTCCAATCTGGCCAGCCCCAAGGAAAAACTAAGCTAAGAACATTAGATTCCTTGGAAGAAAGCAGCGAATGTACATAAAAACAAGGATGGAAAAAACGGACAATGTTACACAAATATAAATACAATAAAAAATACAATAAAAATAGTAACAACAGGTGTCTTTCAACTAAGGATGAATTGAATTAAGCTGGCACATGTGGAAATAGAGCCTTATGGCAGAGAAACAAAAATTTCACAAACATAGGGAAGAATATGTTGCAAGGACCACAGTCAGACCCAGAAAGAAAGAGCGAGCAGTCTGACTGATTTGGTCACGTGGCAAGAGAAGAGAGAGGAGTAGAAGCAGAGGGACAGAAGAATTAAGGAGGGGCAAGAAAAAATGACATATATATGAAGGCCTTTTTCAGTTTCCATCAACCAAATCCACTAGAAAATGTGCCACGCAGAGAGACTAAACCCAGAACCATGTGGTTGAGAAGCAACCTTCTTACCACATCTATATATATATATATATATATATATATACATACAGCCACACCTATATATATATATACATACATTTTTTTGTTTTCATGAATTGCCTGTTTATATATTTTTGTGTATGTATATGTAAGTATAAGTACATATGTGTAGGTACCCTCTCTACCAGTCAGTGTTGGGGTTTATTTCTCACTCATGTCACCATTTTTTTTTTCGCTTCTCAGTAAACAATTCACTTTATTTAAAGAGCTGGTTTCTAACCTAGATCCAAGGCTCCTTCATTGGGATTTCAATGACATCTACAGTGTACATTATTTACATTCGATGGATATTTGTCCTTATCTTGTTTGTTGTTAACACAACGTTTCGGCTGATATACCCTCCAGCCTTCTTCAGGTGTCTTGGGGAAATTTCGAACCTGGGTTCGAATTCCTAAGGTATTTTTCGATGTTATTATTATTATTATTGTTCAGGTCACTGCTTGGAATTGAACTCAGTAGCTTGGAGTTAGTGCCATATGCCCATGGGCAATTATGGAGTGAATTTTAGGGCTTATAAATCTAATATTTTTCTATCCTTCCTTAATATTGGTTCCCATATGCTGCTCATATCTGCACTTGGTCTGCTTAGGAGGACAAATATCCATCAAATGTAAATAAGGTATATAATTCCTCATCTCTTAAATATAGAACTGTATCTACGGGGTATTTTTGCGTATATGTGTGCAATATTTGGAGTCAGTGCATGCGCAGATATTTTGATGTTTTGTCTTGCATATACATATAGATTTATATGTCAAAACATACATATATATACTTAATGGTAAACTTCTAGAAATTTTAGAGATTTATACAGATTTTTACAGTTCCAGTGATGGCTTGGGTCTGTAGTTTTCAAATCAGCTTCCTCCTTTCTGGTTGTGAGAAGCCTAATTTCTCAAGATTGGTGCTTAAGCAGTGTGTTCACATATCTCGCTGCCCCAATAATTACAAATATAAACCTGAATTCATAATCCAGGTAGAGTTACAGTAGACTTTTCAATAGTTCAGTGTAGGTATTTGCTTTTTACTGATCTTTAGCTTTATATTAACATTCACTGGGTAGCTGATGTCCACTACTGTGCATAGTTTCTCTTCTCTGTCCCAAATCACTATGTCTGGTCTATTATATTTAAATTTTATTAAGGTTTTCACTGGAACAGTCCACCAGTACCCCTTTTTATTATGGGTAGCTACCATACTATGGATTCTTATTTCTTTATCCTTTCAATGGATCTCATTATAAAGTGTTTTGGCTACATCATATCTCATCAGTAGATAATACCGTGATGACATATGTATATATGTATGTCATTATTCAGTTTTATTTCAAGATTTCTTGTCAACAGAGAAAGAGCCAGTTTCTAACCTAGATCAGGCACGTAACTACGGCGGGGCTATGGGGTGCTCAGCACCCCCAGTTAGAATCTCAGCCCCTCCACCCCAGTATGAGAATTTGTTTTATCCACTTTTGAAATAATACATTGTGGCCACCTTTTTTTTTTCTCATAAGCAATATCTGAAGTTGCTAAAGATGCAATAAATTGAATTTCTTTTGTTAGTGATATGAAAATGTGGGTAAACTGGTTAAAGTGTTTGTTGTAGCTGTAATTGTCATCGCAGAATTGGCTGCTGACCCAGTCATCAACTGTGGGTTGAATTAAGGAGTGGGTAATGCTGGATCAGTTGTTGTTGTTGTGGTGTTCGTGGTGGCGATGGCAGTGCTGATGATTGTCCTTGTTGCTGTTGAAAAGTATGTGAAGAATTGTTGCTGTAGTTAGAGATTTATGGTAATAAATGCATCACTACACACATATATATATGAACAGAGATGGACATTAAAAAGTCATTTTATTTCCACTAGTCAGAGAGGATTATTATTCACAAAAAAGGAAAGAAAAGTTTTGAAATTTCCCAAAATATACATCTTTGAACAAAGTTTATACTGAAATTATTTTGTGCTTAACTAAAAAAGCATAACTTTGAAGAAATTGAAAAAAAAAATTGCTTGAACTGAAATCTCTTTCGAGTTTAATTTAAAAATACATAAATTTTAAGAAATTGTTACTCTTAACTATGATATTCTATCTTAGAATTAATTATTGCAAATATCGGTGCCCAAAAATAATGAATCACTATTGAAAAAGAAAACTGAAGCAATCATTGCTGAATTTCCAATCTGATTCATCTAATAATGCTAAACAGAAGAGAATTGCAAACAAAGTTTCGCAGTTCAAGAGAGGTCTTGCAAAGTCTTTGATACCCTCATTGGATGATCTAGGACAGGTCGACTGCCAACCAGTGCAGCCAGTTCTAGCAAAGTTTGATCTAAAAATTTATGAAAATCAGAGACGTGACTTCTCGTCAAGTTGGTATACTGGTCGTTTATGGTTAGAGTATTCTCTTTCAAAGAAAGCCTTGTTTTGTTTTGCTTGTCAGCACTTTTATACTTCTGCTCAAGCTGATACTTGTTTTATTAAAAATGGATATTCTAATTGGCATCATGCAAAAGAAAAAAACAAAGGTTTAAATACGCACACAAACTCTGCATCCCATATCCAAGCTATGGTAACATGGAAGGAACGCCAACAGCATTTATCCACAATAACATCCATGTCTTCAATCTTGCAAAATGTTCAGTTAAGCAAAAACCGTTATTATATCAGTTCCATTGTTGATATTGTTCATTTTCTTTGTGCAAACGAATTGCCTTTTCGAGGAAGCGAAAATGAAGCTTTTCAGGATCTTTATTCAGAAAATGATACGTAGCCTTGTGGTCTTTTTATGAAATTATTCCAGTACACATTAGAGAAAGACTCAAAGCTAATGGAATGTTACAGCACGATTCAAAAAAATGCGACCTATACCTTAGCAGCAATGCAAAACAAAATCATTGAATTGTTGAGAAGACACACTGTATATAAAAATAATGTTAAAGATTTGGCTGTTATCTCTAGCATGTAGAAAGACCTTTTAGGCTTAACTATGTGCTTGTTGAAAATCATTTTTAAAATATTGGAATCGATACATTCGACTAAAAATTCTTCGAGGTGATGCCACAGCATGGCCTCAGTTTAATGATTGCAACAAGTAAAATGAAAATAAAAACGAAATATATCAGAAGTTTTGACCAGGTTAGGCGTCAAGAAATGTGAAAAAAAAAATGAAAAAATAGCCGAAAAATATAAGCATGGGGCCTTTGTCCACTTTCACACTTTAAGTAGGAGCTTTTGTCCGTACCCCTGTTCAGCACCCCCAGTTGCAATCGGCTGGCTACGTGGCTGACCTAGATCCAAAGCTCCTTCATTGGAACTTCAACATCAACGGGGTATTTTTGTATGTATGTGTGCAGATTTGTATGCTTTGTCTTATGTAAATATTCTCATGCATATAGTTGCATACCTAGACATTCATATATATATACTTAAATGATAAACTTCTGAAAAGTTTTACAGATTTTTACAGTTCCATTGATGGATTGGATCTGTAGTCTTTGAATCAGCTTTCTCCTTTCTGGTTTTGGGAAGACATTCCATCAGTACTCCTTTTTGTAGCTATGGCTTCCACCATATTGTGGGTTCTTATTTCTTTGTCCTCGGGGTAATCATTCTGACAGATCTTGTTATACAGTGCCCTAACTACAACATCATGTCCCATCAGTAGATAATACTGTAATGACATTTTCAGACAATTGCTTATGATATGGGTAATATCTTTGGTGTTAACTGCACAAAGTCTGCATCGGTTGTCACATTTCGCTGCTTTTCCTGCATCTCTGTCCCTTTTGTGCATCAGGTATTTGATATTTCCTGATCCTGAATTGCAAACACATACCCTTCAAAGTAGGAAGTAGTAATCTGGTTGTTGGTCCATGATAGATTGCTTTGTTGATCAATGTTACTATCATCTCAGAGCTTTCTGCTAACATACCCATGCATGGTCTTCTGCTGATATACGTGTGTGTGTGTGTGTATGTATGCATGTATGTGTGTGCATGTGGATGTGTGTGTGTGTGTGTGTGTATATTTATATATATATATATTATATATATATATATATGTATGTATTTATGTGTATGTGGCTAGAGCTCATTCTAACCTGCTGAATCTGTGTATGTAAAATCCAAGGTTAACATGCACTTCTGTGTTGTAAGTAAAAGTAAGTATTTCAGAGAATTATGGGTTTTTCTCCTGTTTCTTGAAAGTTTCACACACGCACCCAAACCACCCAACATAAAGAGTGAAAATATGGCATCTTGGACAATCTGTTTTCTAATAGATGTGTTATCTATTAGAATTTAGTTGGTGATGTTACAACACAGGAAATACTTTTATGAATTTCATAAAATGCATTAGATAGTTTAACAGATCCAGTTTAACTTAGTTTTAAATTAATTGAAATCAATAATGCCATTTTACATCTATGTATTTCCCATTTTCAATAATTTACATTTCTTCCATGCATATTGCAATATTTTGGATCTTTGGTAGTTCCAAGAAACAAAAAGAATGATTTACAACTTCATCTCTTATAAATTAATAAGGCACTAAAAGAGAATGACTCTCCCCAGACACAATAAAATAACAACAACAAAAACAACAACAACAAGTCATCTGTTATCATGACTATATTGTCTTTTTTTGACACAGGTCCTGTTGTCTCAGAAATTTTCACAACACAGAAATGCATGTTAAACTTGGGTTGGATTTTACATACACGGATTAAGCAGGTAAGAACAGAGCTTATAATATTCTCTTCTTCTATGGAAGGAAGAGTATACTGTAGTTGATTTCTTGAATGTTATCTTAGATTTGAGTACAAGTAGGTACCAACCATTCTATAAACCCAGTGACAACCTCAAGTATATCAATTTTAACAGTCATCACTCCAAAAGTATAAGGAAATCTATAGTCAATAATATTTCTACTCGCATCTCTAGATTATCTGTGATTGAAGAGATCTTTAGAAAAAAGAAAAAATTTTTTAATAATGCGTATATGAATGAAACTGGGATGAATATAAATATAAATGGAAGGCAGAACAGTAGTTAATGAGACAGGGAATAGTAGTAGTAACTAAAAAAAAAAAATTTTTTAAAACCAACCGCAAAGTGGGCAACTTAAGCAATAATAATAATAATGTCAAACCCGCTAAAGAAAATATAGTTAAACTCCCTAGCAAAAATTATAGCATAAGCAACAATTGACCAGGTATCAGAAATAGGAACGACCCCCTCAGAAATAAGAAAATACTGAATATGGGTAATGCAAACAAGAATAATAATATCAACCCCAGGGGTAAACACTGCAGTAGAAAGAATTGCTCTCACAAGATAATCTCTCTATATATAAACGGCAGTTTGTCTGTGCGTGTTTCTGTGTGTCTGTTTGCTTGTACCCTCACCCTGACCACGGCTTTCAACCGATTCTGATGAAACTTGACACACAAATAGCCCAATGTCATAATTCAAAACTAACGCAGCGAAAATTTTGAAAAGTTCCCCCAGTTCTGAAAAAAATCGATAAATTCGACATGGGGTCGAGAATCAGAAACACAAACCGCAAACTGTCTAGGGGACGCAACTCCACCTTTTTTAACTAAAAAAAAAATTTACCATCATTTTTTTCCCATTTTTTTGCTATTTTTTGGCTATAACTCTCTAAAAATGCTTTATAGTTATTTCCCTTACAAACCTGAGCAACGCCGGGCGATACTGCTAGTATATAATATAATGAAATTATTGCATACAGTGCTCAGGTGCACCACAACTTGTCAAAAAGTGCGTATAAAGTATATGCAGTAATGTACAAATGTCTGGAAAGCGAACAGTGTTTGAGTCAGATACATGCTTGCATGTGTATGGAGGGGAGAAAGTCAGGTGTAGTGTTGGCGAATCTCAAGAAGCATGGAAGTTTTGAAGGATGCAGTGCTCCGACAACTAACAACTGATGCCGGCAGTCTGTTCCATGTTTCAGCAACTCTTAGTGTGAAAAAATGGGAGCTGTGCTGTTTTCTGACTTTGTAAACGTCCACGGGTGTTAGACAGGTGGAGTTTGAAAAGGTGCTCAGAGTTATTGTTTGTAAGATGGTTAATAATTTTATAGGTGTCTGCCAAGTCAGCTGCCAGACGTCGGAGTTTCAATGTGTCCATGCCCAGGGAAGTAAGGCGTTCAGATTAGACCAACTACTAATAATAATAGAACTAATAAATCAAGGGCTACATTGTGGTATAATGCAATTCCAGGTAAATTTTTCGCTACTATAGATAAACATTTTCGTAAATTGGATATATACCATAAAATCTTTAATAGACACAATATCAGATAGGTCTTTTCTGCCATCAAAAACTTAGCACAAATTATATTAGAATACTAGAGACAGCAATAAAGTAGTTAGTAGAAATGATAGTAATAGTACTCTTAATGATAACAACCATGAACATATAGCCAGCCTGAAAGGATCTTGAACGCCACAATTACAAACAATCACAAGGAAACGAACACGCAAGAGAAAGCAGGTAATGGAAGGGAGTCAACTGTTACATTTCTTAGAGAAACTAGACCAGGTACAGTAAATCGCTAGACATAATAACATGGGGACCCAAGACAATAACCAGAATGTGAACAATAGTAGATCAATAGATACAGAAACAATAAGCGTATTTAACTCTGGTCCAATTAACATAGGTAGGATTAGAAAGAAAAAAAATCTTTCATTGTGGAAAAAAAATTGTTTGCCTTAACTACTGAATGTATAAGGAAAAATTTAGTAAACCAATGTAAGATTCCTTCAGAAAGATATTCACACTTCTATATTGGTACATGCCTGATAAACTTCAAGGCAAGACTGGCAAACCATTTAATTTCATTTAAGGATAGCAAGAAAATGCATAACACTAGCTTAAGTGCATTCATCTGGTCAGTTAAAAACAAGAAAACTAGCTTCAATATACAATGGGGAAAAATTGCCATAGATGTACCTTATATAACAGGAGGAAAAAGATGGAACTTACGAATAGAGGAAATACTCTATATTTTTACATCTAAACACCAATTGCCTAACAGTAGACAGGAACAAACCTTAAGATAATTGCACCTACATAGGAGAACTTTTAAATACTTTCATGCAAGGACTGTATGAGTTAGTATCTTCCACACAAATAGGAGGTGTTTGTGTTTATAGGATAAATATCTAGTTTGACTTTCAAGTAGCAATCAGTCTTCACATTAAATCAAAATATCATTGTAATAAATCATAGCGCATATAGGATACAGAAACTGCATATAGTCAAAAACTTGATTGCACAGAAACATTTTCAACTGCTCCCATAAAGAAGTTTTTCATAGCACATACATCTAATAGAATTTAATTTGATTTGATTCAATTTCATTTAGCACCTAGCTATTGTACAAAACATGAAAAATAACAAACTCATAATCCAACTAAGAATACACTTTCACCTACATAGGGATTAGGACTCATTTCAAACCTAAACCTGAGGTCGGGATGAGGTCAACCACATAGTAATTTTTATAGCCATATCAAGTTTCTAAATCTACCTATCACTTCCTTTTTTTCACTCAAAAGCCATAGCAACCTAGCACAATATGCTAACCACGCATAAATTCACTCATTCCACTTTGAACTACATCTTGGATCTTTTGTCTGGCTTTCACTTTTTGATTCTTTTAATTCTCTTCCAACTGATATCAAATTTGGTGTATTGATATAGTTTTGTATGCTAATTGTGGAAATGAAATTCATTTTTGCCATAAATTGATAAATGAAAAGTTAATAGCTTTTAAAGCTGGCAAATTTGAGATAATTTTAGCCAGTCATAAGCCACAGACACATTGGTGCCTGTTTCCATTGTAACAAGTCAAAGTTATTGTCTGCTTAATACTACTACAATCATTACATACCTATATACTGAACATTCACTTTTTATTTTCATAACAAAAAATGTATCAATTGTTTTTGTCAAACTTGGAATACTGATATCATTTTTCACTCTGAATCTGATTTTGTTACTGATTTGTTCCAGAAAAACTTTAGAAAAATGTTCACTAAAAATATGTTACTAATTGATTAACCACAGGTCATCCAATGGTCAGACTGACAGTAAATGCCAACTCTACACCGTAAGTTTAACCCTAGACATTCATTCTAACCCTAGTAGGAGAAGTATGTTTATCATTCAGCTGTCGAGTGTCTACCCCTAAATACCCAGAAATTGGCTCATACTTGTTTTCTACAAGTGATCACATGACCTGTCACATGATGGTCAAGTCCTAGCTTTACATGGGCTATCCAATTCCATCACATGACAGACCAGTCTAGGGCAAGAAATTATGTTGGTTTGCTGGAGCCCACCCACATGCTTAAAAAGAGGAATTTTTCCTACTTTTCTCCAGTGAGGTAGGAAGAACAGTTGAGTTCAGATCTCGGTAGAGAGAGGAGAGTTATTTTACAGTTAGCTTTGATGCTATACTTCTGTTCCTGTCTGCCAGCAAGAAGTCATGCTACATATTTCTGTTCCTGTTCTACCCTGCACACATCGCCAAATTCCAACTGCATGAGAAACAATATGTATATTTTCTTCAGACAGTATCATTCAAGATGTACCAACATTTTCTGTACTGATTCATTTAGCGGTTGAATAAAGTGTGGCAGTCAATTGCAACTTGTTTTCTTGTATTTCTTTCCGTTGTTATACCTGATTCATTGGAACCAAGAAAGTGTAGTTATACCAGGGCCAGAGCTATGTGCAACAAACTCACTAAAACTGGTGACCTTAGACCTATAACCAAGCTACAACCAGTTTTCATCTTATATAATGCTACTACTTCATTCTTTCACTGGGAAGCTAAATATTTTTTTATTAACAAAACCCTTCACATTCTTGAATTATTGTCTGGGTTCAAGTGTTTAGACCATTATATGCAGTTGCACAAGAACTTTTTCTAGTTGAAAACACTGCCACAGAAACTGTTTTCTATCTTCAAGGGTTCTGCATGCAAAACAATGTTGACATTCAAATATTATCTCCTCCTACTACTCCTGTGCCTGTATAGTGTCTTCTACTTGCTCAAAATAGCAGTCAACCTGCCAGTAGAATTCCTTCATGCTAAGTATTTACCGTCTTTTGTGCTACCTTTTTAACCTGTCTTAACATCAGCAGTATGGCATTTACCTTCAGCCCCCTCCTATTTATCATAGTCCTCCAGGCAATAACGAAGGAATTCAAGACAGGATGCCCCTGGGAGCTCCTCTATGCTGATGACCTTGCTCTAATTGCTGAGTCACTATCAGAACTAGAGAAGTTTCAGGTGTGGAAACAAGGATTAGAATCAAAGGGCCTTAGTGTCAACCTAGCTAAAACCAAAGTCCTAATAAGTAGGAAGGCAAGCAAACCACAAATCCCTTCGGGTAGATGGTCCTGCTTGATCTGTAGAAAAGGTATAGGTAGAAACTCTATAAGATGTACCCGGTGTAAACTATGGACACATAAGAGGTGCAGTAATATCAACTGGGAAGATAATTTTTGTATATGGTAGATGCTCAGGAGCAATAAACACTGAAAATGTGCAGAGAACAACTTCCGCCACATTCCAGGGAGAAAAACTAGAAGTAGTTGATAGCTTCCGTTACCTAGGTAACCAAATCAATAGCGGGGGAGGGTGCACTGAAAGTGTAGCTGCTAGAATAAGAATAGCCTGGGCAAAGTTCAGAGAGCTCTTACCTCTACTGGGGACAAAGGGCCTCTCGCTCAGAGTAAAAGGTAGACTATATGACGCATGTGTACGAACAGCCATGCTACATGGCAGTGAAATATGGGCTGTGACTTCTGAGGATGTGCGTAAGCTCGCAAGGAATGAAGCCAGTATGCTCCGATGAATGTGTAATGTCAGTGTGCATACTCGACAGAGTGTAAGTACCTTGAGAGAAAAGTTGAACCTAAGAAGCATCAGATGTGGTGTGCAAGAGAGACGACTGCACTGGTATGGTCATGTGGCAAGAATGGATGAGGATAGCTGTGTGAAAAAGTGCCACACCCTAGCGATTGAAGGAACCTGTGGAAGAGGTAGACCCAGGAAGACCTGGGATGAAGTGGTGAAGCATGACCTTCGAACATTAGGCCTCACCGAGGCAATGATTAGTGTCCAAGACCTTTGGAAATATGCTGTGCTTGAGAAGATCCAGCAAGCCAAGTGAGACCATAACCTTGTGGCCTATGCCAGGGGTGTAACCAGCCCACTTATGTGTGCCTTTCCTTCACTGGACACTAAACTCTGCTTGCGAAGACCTGTTGAGGCAAGTGAAATTGGAATCAAATTCGATGACTGGTATTCATGCTAGTGGAGCACTAAGAGCACCATCTGAGCGTGATCACCAGAGCAGCTAACTGGCTTCCGTGCCGGTGGCACGTAAAAGGCACCATCCAAGCGTGATCATTACCAACGTCACCTTACTGACACTTGTGCCAGTGGTACGTGAAAAAACATTTGAGATCCTGTACAGGTGGCATGTAAAAAACACCATTTGAGTGTGGCCGTTGCCAGTACCGCCTGACTGGCCACATGAAAAAACATTCGAGCAAGGTCGTTGCCAGTGCCGCTGGACTGGCTCCTGTGCAGGTAACACATAAAAAACACCATTTGAGCATGGCCATTGCCAGTACCACCTGACTGACCCTTGTGCCAGTGGCACATAAAAGCACCCACTACACTCTCGGAGTGGTTGGCATAAGGAAAGGCATCCAGCTGTAGAAACTCTGCCAGATCAGATTGGAGCCTGGTGTAGCCATCTGGTTCGCCAGTCCTCAGTCAAATCATCCAACCCATGCTAGCATGGAAAACGTACGTTAAACAATGATGATGATGATGATATCCATTCCCATTTTGCATTACAGTTTTTCATGTTTTCACATCATTATCCTTCAATCTGGCCGAGTTGGTTAAACTTGTTTCTGTGTAGGTGTTAGCTTTGGCATGGGAAGTCGTTTTCCCAATTCTCACAGCCAGAGAATTGGGGAATGCCAATATTTTCACCACACAGCAGTTTCTTATCTCACATTTTTTGTCCTGTTTAAGCTCCAATCGGATTAAATCTCTGACTCAGATTTGGCAGTTTGCTGCCTTTTTCTCCCACTATGGCATTCATCTTGAGGCAATGTTTCTCATCAGTACTTTAGCCATGCACCACATTCAACTCGACAATTGTCATTTTTCTGCTACTTCAACTTGGGGATTTCACACTTATGTGCACCAGATATCAACTTTGATGAATGCCTGTAACCAACATTACTTCACCACCATTTTGTGACTTCAGGATTTTGCCATCCTGATGCCTGCAAACATTTTCCTTTCAACCTGTTAACCTGGGGAGCTTCATGTCCATTTTACGACCACCGTTCACATCCTTTTTTGCAGCAAGTTACAGCAGCCAGCTACTCATCAGTTTTTTTGTCACAGCTTATATCTCTTACTATTGCCTTCCACCAACACATTGCTCGAAATAGCAGTCAATTCTCTACATCATTCAACAAGAAATTTTTTTACATTACAGCTTACAAACAACCAGTATATATCTTTTTATATCTTTTTCTGCTCACTGAAAAGACATTTTTCCATGCTTTTTCACCTTGTCTCAAGCCAGAAACTTTCATCTACAGGACCTTGTTATTGGTCATGTGGAATGTAGACAAGTTTTTATGGTTTAAGCGAGTACAGCAGTGATTCCCAACCTTTTTATAGTCGCGACCCACTATTTCACACCAGTTTATGACGACCCACTTAACTCACCTGAGTAAAAACATTAATGAAATTAACAAATTTATTTCAGCTTACATCTTCAGTGAGGCCTGTGAGAAGGATGAGCCTGTTTCTTGCTACGCTCAATGATAGAATTAACATCAGGTTCAATGTGTGATAGTTTCAGGCGTAAAGAATTTGAGAGCTGCAGTTTATTTCGATATTTGCTTTTAATCCCAACCATTGCTGAAAATCCAGCTTCACAAATATAAAATGACGTGAAAGGGAGAAGTACTTTTAATGCTTCAGTGGAAATGATTGGGTACGAGGTTTGAAGAGCCGCCCAGAACTGTACCAATTTTCGGGTGTTAAAAATCATTTTCAAGGAAGAGTCTTCAGATAAATCCTCATCGGCTTTTGTTGATATTCCAGTCGTCACGTCAGGCTGAAAGGGGTTCATAATCCATCTTTTCTGTTGCATAGTATTCATCTCTTTATGAAAATAAAATTCAAAACTCTCATTTAACTTATTCAAGTGTTCAGATATCTCAATGATTATACCATCATCAACTTTTGCTTTATTCTCCATTACAAAAGTTTCAAAACAGTCATAATTTCGGTTGTTAATACGATTTTTCCACAAGACAAGTTTTTTCATAAAACCTCGAATTTTCTCTTGAATTGCAAATATACTGATACCTTCTGTTCCTTGTAAATACAAATTCAGGTTGTTTAATTTCGAAAAAATATCTGCCAAATATGTAAGCCTCAAAACAAATTATTCGTCGCGCAAATATTTCGCAAAATCGCTTTTATCTTCTAAAAATATAGCTACTTCTTTGTGGAGTTCTGCAAGTCTTGTTAACACTTTTCCCCTAGAGAGCCATCGTAATTCTGTGTGCAAAAGAAGTGATTTATGATCGCTTCCCATCTCTTCGCAGAACTTCTCAAATAGGTGCGATTTCAAAGGCTTTGACTTAATAAAGTTCACTATTTTGACTGAAGTATTCAAAACATTTTCAAAATTATCAGATATATGTTTTGATATTAACGCTGCCCTGTGAAGGTTACAGTGAGTCCATGATGCATTGGGATTAAGCTCAAGTATTCTGGTCACCACACCATTTCTACTGCACATAGCCCGTGCGCCGTCTGTACATATTCTGACACATTTATGCCAATCAAGATTTTTTGCTCTAATATAAGTATTAACTGTATTAAAAATTTCATCGCTGGTACTTCGACTGACAGGTTCACAGAACAACATATCTTCATGAGGTACAAAGTTCCATATGTAACGTACAAAAACAAGTAGCTGGCACAAACCTTGTACGTCAGTAGATTCATCGAGTTGTAAAGAAAAAAAAGACTTCCACAAATCCATTCAATAACTTGATTTTCTACCCATTGAGACATTTCATCGATTCTACGCGTGACTGTGTTATTAGAAATAGGAATTGATTCAATTTCTTGTTCACTCTTATCACCAAAGAAAACTTTAACTGTATCTTTTATAGCTGGAAGAACTAAAGTCTCCCCAATTGTGTGTGGCTTACCAGTTTTTGCAATTCTTAAACTGATCAAGTAAGACACATACAGAGATTTTTCATTTACTTTGGTGTAATGTTGCATAACGCTCTGTCCTATCTTTAACTTGGTTAACATTCACTCAAAAAAATCGAGAGGCTTGTCTTTTAAGAGGTGCTTAGTCTCAAAATGACAATGCAATTTGTTTGGACGCATGCTTGTTTGGACATTTGCAAGTTGTTCATAACAAATGATGCATCGTGGTTGTGGATCTTCTTCAACTCCATTCCATGTAAATCCCATTTTTAAGTACTCATAATCATACTTTCTTAATACTTTTCTTCACTTTGACTGGCTTAGTTTTGATTGATTGGTCTTTTCTTTGTTTCGATTCACTGAAGACTTATCGTCATCAGCTTCAACTGACTTTTTTAACCATTTATTCATAATATGAAGGACTGAGTAAATACGTAAAAATTGAATTTAGAAGGACAGATAATTTTGACTTAGCGAGAGATTTGACAGAATTAAAATACAACGTTTGGGATCATGCGAACTTCTACAATTAATGATAAACGTCATTTCAATCGATGTGATGCTATTTAAACCGTTTATCTGATAGACTCTATTGATCTATCTACCGTCTAGCTGCTGTCTATTCCAATCATTTCATAGGATAACCTCCTGGTGATCACTCCTATACTTTTTAAATAATTTATTAACTTACTAGTGAAATCCATGTCTTATTTATTTAAATTTTTTGCTATTTATATATTAAATGTGAAACAAAACATTTTATAACTGTTTCAACGTCTCTATACCCTATGTATAAATACTAACACTAATACAAAACCTTGAAGTAGTAACTGTTATCGGCTCGATCAGTGTTATACTTCGCCTAGTTAAAGTTCTCTATAAATAGGTAAAAACAGACCTTTCCTTTTTACGATTACGTACAAATAAATAACTTGAGAAAATGACAACCTCTGATTTGTTAAGTTCATGAAAAAGCCTATTGCTTGATAAAACAACAAGTCTAGTATTGAAAACATAAGTCTTGAACTATCTCGATAGACAGCAGTTAATCAAAGCTAATGCGTAATTTTATAACTTTTTGCGACCCACTAAGATTCCGTTCGCGACCCATCTGTGGGTCGCGACTCATAGTTTGGGAACCACTGGAGTACAGTATTTTCTCTCATTTTGTTCAACATACACTACTTGGTCGAGTGTTACAAGCTACATATCTCACTATGTGTACGCTTCTTTTGTTATATTTCAATTCCTTCTTCTCTAGCGAAATTACAAAATTTTCTTGGTGTGATTAACTTCGATAGAAGTTTTATCCTACATTGTGCTATGGCATTGCTTTACATACAACTGATTCCATTAACTTGCAGCATTAAGGCTGTGAAATTTTTTGAATTTTTGCATTTTCAAGTTATTGGACTCACTTTTTTGAGACTTTCTATCCCTGCAAGTCTTATACTGGCCCACTTTGGCCAACCAAACAGTGCATACACACTATTTAAAAAAAATTTTTTTTTTTTTTTCATTTTGACTGCCTGAACTGTTTTCAATCATTTTTTAAGAACTTTTGATTATTCTCATATCGGTTGATTTACAGTAAATTTTTTATTTGATATTGTTTTGCTAATTTTTCATCCCTTTTTCATTGGATTTCCTTTTTGTACATTTTTCCTTCTTGGTACAGTTTTTTTGTTTGTATTTTTGTGCCTTTCGCGATGAATCTACGGGTCTGAGGGTAGTTGTAGCAGAAGTATGTTTGCGTTAAATACCCAGAAATTGGTTCATACACATGATTTCTACAAGTGATCACATGACCTGTCACATGATGGTCAAGTTTTTCTGGCTTTATGTGGGCTATCCAACCCTATCACATGACAGACCAGCCTAGTGCAAGAAATTATGTTGGCTTGTTGGAGCCCACCCACATGCTTAAAAAGAGGAATTTTTCCTACTTTTCTCCAGTGAGGTAGGAAGAACAGTTGAGTTCAGATCTCGGTAGAGAGAGGAGACTTATTTTGCAGTTAGCTTTGATGCCATACTTCTGTTCCTGTCTGCCAGCAAAAAGTCATGCTACATATTTCTGTTCCTGTTCTACCCGGCACACATCGCCAAGTTCCAACTTCATGAGAAACAATATGTATATTTTCTTCAGACAGTATCATTCAAGATGTATCAATGTTTTCTGTGCCAATTCATTTAGCAGTTGAATAAAATGTGGCAGTCAATTGCAACTTGTTTTCTTGTATTTCTTTCCACTGTTACACCTGACTCATTGGAACCAAGAAAGTGTAGTTATATCAGAGCCAGAGCTGCACTTAGCAAACTTGCTAAACCCTAAACACTAATTCTAACCCTAAACTGTAATTCCACCCCTAAACCCTAACTCTAACCCTGGTGTATCTCAAACTTTAGTTTTGAATTCTCACTATTGGCCACCTGAACTGAACTACAGTAGTATAACGTACAGTTTGTTTTATTGCAATTTAACATAGTTTTGTCATTTTTCATTAAAAAATTTCTTTGAGGATTTCCTTCTCATATTGCCTGTTCCAGCATTTCACATGACTTTATTCCTTTATCCTAATAATACTAAAACTCTAGAGATGTTTGTGTGTACCCGAAATATCTCAGAAATATTATATTTTATCTTAATCTTTTTTGCATATTTATTTTCATACTTACCTTCAGCAGTGCAGTATAAATTTTTGTGATATTAATGAAAATGATTGAACACAATTTTTGTTTATTTCTTGAAAAAAAAAACATGGCCTACGTGACGTCAACACACACATATAATGAATGTCATGGCTTGTCAGTCAACACAAACACACGTCTGCTATCTGTGACATACACACACACATAGTATGTACATGTAAATGAAATGGATGTATGTGTGTGAAAGAGAGAGAATGAATGAAGGGGTGTGTTGTCATGTAGAGTACATACATCTATACATTTGCATACATCTTTTTTTGTATGTACGTGTGCATGTGTGTTCTTATGTATGTGTAAGTGGCACTCTGTTTCTCTCTCACGCGCGCGCGCGCTTCCATTTCATATATACGATCGTGTCTCTTTCACTTTCTTCTCTCTTTCACTTTAAAACAAAAGTAAATAAAAAAATTATGGAAATTAATTAACAAAACCAGCTGGTCCGGATGACAGTTCTGAGAGTTAGAGCAAAAGATTGCTTCAAGGGAATACCATTACAAAAAATTTTTTGAGTGCATTTAATGAATCTCAGTCCCAAAGACTTGGCTGTTGTTTCTAGCACGCTCTGCTACCACGTAACAGCTATTTGCGATAACGGACTCGAAATACCTGTTACATGGTAGCAGGGCGTGCAAGAAATAGCAGCCAAATCTTTCCTTTGTTGGGGAAAAGAGCAGTTTACGCATGATTTTGATGTCACATTCGTTGAAAGCATGCGAAATAACCAGGAGAAGAAGAAAAAAATATGAAACAAAACTCCGTTGTTGGGAAACTTCTAGAACAAGTGAATAACAATAGCAGATCCAGCGTAAACAATTACATCAATACACCAGATTTGAAATTTTTCGCTTAATTTTAAAATTTCAAAAAGTGAAAGACAAACAGAAAAGATCTTAGACTTTGAATAAAGTTGCATAATCTAAAATACTGGATATAAATATAATTGCTAGTTCTCTATGCAGCAGAAACAAATGTCGGTGATATTAAACCAATTACGCTGTTATAATTAACTGTAAAAAAAAATGTAGATGTACCAATCTCCGTATTCATTGTAATTGCATGTGAGAGAGAGAGAGGGGTGGAGAGAGACTGGCGCAGAAAATAACGATGTTCAACAAAATGAAGATTTAAACTTTTTTTTAACTTGGCCTACATCATAGTATAGAAAGAATTATATGGATGGAAAAATGATCTGACTTATCATGAGTAAAGTGTGACATAAAATTTCATCAATAATTGGGTGGGGTGGGGTTTCTGGTATTTTTCAGGTACGGGATCAGAGCCAAAGGGACTTCTGAATTACTCTTTGAGTCTGAATGTTTGGTTGTGAGCGCATGTACGTATGCATATAAAAATTTTTCCACAATTTCTTAGACTGAAGCGGAAACAATATTCAAATAATAAAAATCGTACGTAAAAGTACTTCTGTTTAGAAATTATATAAACTGATTTTCATCATTAATTAGATAACATGTTCTGAAGTATGCCATTCTTAATCCAGATACAAGGAAAATATCTTTAAACTACAATATCTACCTCCTCATGATGCAACTGTCACACACGTTGGACCTCTTGGCAAAGAAACGTAGTGTATGTTAGTTTGTCTCCAAGATTTGCACAGTACTTTCGATTTGTCGCCGATTTCAATATTTTCAGTTTTTTCTTCTTACAATTTACGTTTTTGATCCATCACAGAGACATTCTGGGGGATTTCTGTACCAAACGCCACAAATTTGCAAACCGAACAACCAGGACTGCCCCGGCCAAACAGAGATGTGCGGTAAGCTTATATTATCATACATACATACATAGATACATACACTCGTATTTGTGTGTGTGTGTGTGTGTGTGTGTAATGCAATGCTAAATAAAGTTTTTGGTATATGTATATATAAGGTTAGATGAGTTTATGAGATATACCGGCATAATTTCGCCTGCCGATATACTTACATAAATATGATATGCAGAATGAGAATAAAATAGAAGAGAATTTAAAGCGGTTAATATATTGTCAATAGAGTAATTTAAAAATTACATGTCATAATACAGGGTTAATATATTGTCAATAGAGTTGTTTAAAAATTACCTGGACTATTATATCACTGATACTTTTGTGTGTGGATGTCATTCTTTTCTAAATAAACGTTTAGTTCTTGTGAGACACAAGCAAGCAATTTCATAACATTCCAACATGTAAATTAACACCGCCAGGCGTGTTTGATTAACTAGCATGTTACCTAGCAACTGATATGGCTACCAAATATGTGACGTAGAATACCATTTTACTTGTTTTGCTTATATTTTCCTCCTCCTCCTCTTCTCGCCACTTTTGTTCTTAATTAGTCCCTTGTTAACTTTAATCAAACGTATCCAAGATGTTTCTGTCGTAACAATCCGATCTTTTATTTAGATAATGTATCTAGAACTATATTATTGCCCTTGTTTAATTGGCGAAAAAATTACCATCCCCAAGTATAACAACGAATTTAAATTTACTTACATGTGGACAAAACAGAGAATTCGACTGAAAAATTAAAAGAAAAAAGAGAAGAAAAACAAAACAATTCACCACCGGGAAACCTCTCTAATAACTATTGAGACATGCCAGCAAGCTTGCAGCGTTGCTGCGGGTGATGGCGAGGCTGATGTGCTGGAACAGCCAAACGCCCTCACAAGCCTCACCAATTACCTCTAATCAACATATCAAACCTATGCATACGTAAGCTCCCACTCTGAGGGCTATGGAGACACGAAGTTCGTTCAATCTGAGCAGACCACCAACATTAGCCACAGTCACCTGAGTATTTGGCGCTAGCAGACAGTAAGTGGCACCTTAAAAAATGGTCTGACTGGATTAAGAGGGAGTCGAAGGTGAAGACAATGCTAAGTTATTTGAAAGTGATTAAGCAGTTTTTTCAGGGTTGTTTAACTCTGACTGAATGCCTTGCCCATATCTTTTGTATATACAGGAAGAGTACATTGTCCTATATGCCCTTTCGTTGAGGGAAATTTGACTGCTATTCCTAGCTAGTCAATTGCCTACATGAAAGACTCTCTCATTGGTTTGAGATCTGTGAAATTGAAGAAACAGGACTGTTAATAATGTCTAGACTTCTGGGTGTACATTAGAGCAATGTTTTTTATCAGAGCAGGGAGCTGTAACATTTAAGGAGGAATGGAGAAATTGCTATGTTAAATTAAAATGGTTTTAACCTTTAAACTTATTCATTACTATGCACAAAACAGTATTATATTGGTTGCAAACTCGTTTTATTTTCTCATTAATAAAGAAGCAAAGGTAGGAAAATTTTGCTAATATTTGATGGGGACAGCTAGTATTTATTATTTTGAGAATCATTGAATCAGAGGTTTGCTATATGTGCAGTTGGTGAAAATATGTCCCCACTCTCTCAGTATGTAACAGTCATCATCTGTCGCAAATGCTTGGAGAAAAAGGACAGTGGCTATCAGGCTCATTGACCAGCTGTTTTAAATACCTCCCATTTCAACAACCAATGCATCTGTTAATAATCATAGTGGTGCGTATACATGATGATGTACTTGAAGTGTAGTTTCATCCAACTTCTCTTACAAGTCCTGAAAGAGGAGAACAAACTTCTGTTGAAGGTGTTTGGCTAAGTTTTATCTTCATTTTTAAACATGGCGGTGAGCGGTTTTGAAACTTCAATGTAGTTAGGGTTAAATTGGCAGTAGAAATTGATGAAACCGAAAAATTCTCTCCAGTAGTTCCTGAAAGTCTTCATTTTCCTCAAGACCCAATTAAATTAATGCGAGACTTGTTATAAAGTGTCAGAGCAAAATGTTGGACTTCAATTTAGCAATGAAACGACAAAAGTCATGATTATTGGTGAGACACAGCAGCAACAAATTTGGTAGGTGGAGCTGATTCTGAAGGTCATTGATTTGTTTACGTATCATTGCTAAAGCTGCACAGTTGAAGAGTGATGTGGAGAAGAAGTTCGACAAAGTCGTGGCTGTCTTCCAATATTTGAAAATGTGTTGCAAATGGGTTTGTAGGAGTTAGGAAAGCTATTTTTTGTTGTCTCGTCATAGCATAGTTGTGTGGTGGCATACTTCAACTTCATTTCTCCATTTGTGTACTTGCCTTTTCTTGCATTTGTTATATCATTTTTCTTGATGCATTCATGTTTTTTCCCTTGTTTGAACATTTCACTTTGTATTTTTCTCCTTCCTTTTTCTTGCTGCATTACTGTTGTTCATATCGACTTGTAGTCTGAGCAAGGGTACTGCTGGAGTCAAGAAAGATATTTTTTTGTTGTCATAACACAGCACAGTTGTGCTATGGCATACTTCAACCAATTAGAGCTGGGCACGTATTAATACTAGAAGCAGTTATCCGCCCCATAGGCAAGCACGCGTTTTTTTAACAGCCATTGGAAGAACACAAGACAAACCACATCAGTTCTCCAAAGATGGGACCTGCCTTTTTGTTTTTCTCACCAACTTAGCACTGAAAACTTCTGACCACATCATGGATATCCTATTACATTTTTGTCAACTTTGCCTTGCAAGCATCCATTTAGTTAGTCTATATCAACACAACTCTACCTATGAGTGGTTTATTTCCGTCTAAGCTAGCTTCGTCTCTGCTAGCTTTTAAAAGCTTACAACCAAATAGCTTCAATCATAAGTTTTAACGCTCTCCTCTGAGTCCTACACATGCACCCGCTTCGCTCATCATTTTTCAGTTCCCATTACTATTTTAATAAAATTACAATGTTTTGTTTAAAAACTGCCATCTGATATTCTATTACACATGTTTCTCAATTGCACATTTACTGGAATTTTCCATGAACACTTTCATACTTTAAATCACTGACTCTCACTATGTTGGTTACATTCTACACAGCTTGCTTGTTACACTGGTGACTCACCACAGGTTTATAGGTACAGCCACATGTGAATGATAGAACAACACTTTGCAAGCATTTAATAGTAACTTTTATTTCACCACACAAGTAATTTTCATGTTGGTTATGAATTAAAAGTTTACACAAGTCAACACAATTGAAAAAAGTAATTCTGTACCATTCAAAAGCCCTGTACTTAAGCTTGCCAAGACAAGAGAAAAAAATACACATTAGATTCATATCAGCCAACTATAACAACATATCCAGGTTGAGTAAGAACTGTAGAAACTACTATTATAAACAGAAAAATAGTGTGTGATACCAAGTGTTTTTCTTTTCTTTTTGTTTTTTTCATTTTGAGGAACAGATGATAGTCAGATGGGGCCAAATCATGAGAAAAGGGAGTGTGATCAACCAGTTCAAAGCCACAGTCACGAACAGCATCCATTGAAACCAAGGACGTGTGTGCTGAGTATTGTCCTAATGAATTAAGACTCACTTCATCAATTTTCTTGGGCATTTGGTCTAACCCTTTTAAAGATAGTCAATAAACACAATGCCTTTTGTATCCCCAAAAACTGAGGCCATCACCTTCCCTACAGATGAAATGACCATAGCCTTCTTTGAAGCAAGTGGGGAGGGGTGTTTTCATTGCATGGATTGCCTCTCTGTCTCTGGCTCAAAGTGATGAACCCAACACTGATCCTGACTTAGGAAACATTCAAGGAAACCAGCTAGACTTGCTTCAAACGATGTCAGATTTTTGCTGCGATGCATTCTATCAGGTGCGCTTTTAATCAAGTGTCAGAGACTTGGACCCACCAAGCAGAAACCTTTGTCATGCCAAATTCATTGTGCAGGTTATTCTCAACTTTCTCATGGGATATATAAGCTATTTGATTTATAGTCAATCACCTGTCATCCATCACCATGTGGTAAACACAATCAATGTTTTCCTCGGTGCTGGCAGTTGCAGGACATCCAGGCCTTGGATCCCTTCCCCTCATAATTTCAGCTGCCCACTTTTGCATTGTTGATAAAACTGAAGTGTCATCTCATACTGTAGCAACTATGTCAGCATACCTTTATCTGCAGGTACTTGTTAATGCCAGAGTGCCAAATTTTGTCCATTTTCAAGAGAAATTGCTACAAATTACTTTTGTAATTTTCTTTGACAGATAGTTGGATGTCAGGTTAGCTGGAAAGAAACAATACAATTATTAAGAAGAGTTGAAATTAATGCCTGAAAGTTCGCACAGCTCTAGCCTCTCTCCTTTATAGTCAGCCTATGAACTTTTCAGCCCACCCTCGTATATCATGACTTAAAACTGCACAATCTGATGATGCAATTTTCTGTCTTACTACAGTAGTTCCGACTATTAAAAGATATACATATGAACAAAAAAATGGCCCAGAAATACAAAGTACAAACTGTAAAAGAATTATCCTTAATAAGTATGGTTTCAGACCATCTAGAAAAACGGTCTATGCATACCAAAAGATACATTTTATCTTGGACTTGCAGTGAAGGACCAAGTAACAAAAATGCTTAAAGGCATTTTAAAATTGCGCTGAACTTGAGCTTTTTGACAAGATATACAATGGTGCACCAAATTACAAATGTCCTTCTGCATACTAGGCCAAACAAAACGAGTTGAAATTAATTTTACTGATACTAAAATGCCTGAATGAGATAATCAATCAATTTTTGGCAGAACAAAAAAAATCTTTTTTCGTGCCTGTTGATCATGGTGGTTTGAACGACTGAGAATCCTTAGATTTGGTTTTGAATCTAAGCTTGGAGAAGGAAGTGTTAATTTTTACAAGTGCATATGTCAATGGCTTATGATCTGAAAAATTGTAAAATGTTGCCCTACTAAAAAATGTTGAAAAAGTTTCAGAACTAAATAAGCAGCTTTTCCTTTTGAACAGCATCGGATAATAAATATACTTTATAACACGTATGTACATAATATATGAATAATGCAAAACCACATTAAAATACAAATCCTGGATCTTTTCGGTTTGAACGGCAGTTTTTAACATAAATTTCTAGGTAACTAAATAATTTTAAACTTCGTATACTGGTAGAATGTGTTTATAAAACATCATTTTCTCTTGGCTTTATTGAGAAAATTCTATAGATTGTAACATATTTGGTCTTTAATTTCTTGCATTTCAGCAATTTTAACCAATCACTAGCGTCCATTTAGGTAAATAACATTCTGTGCATAATGAATATGTCCCTCCTTTAAGAAACAGATTGGGTTTATTTACATTTGTGAAGAAAAAAGATACCCGTCTCCCACCCCTAACCCTAACTAACCCTAACTCACCCTAACTCTAACCCTAAATCTAAAATAGATTGAAATGCAATAGATCGATACTAGGTTATAATTATGGGTGACAATTTCATACAACACCGCTATAAAAAACTTAGCGGTGTCGTATGAAATTGTCACCCATAATTATAACCCTGGTATCGATCTACTGCATTTCAATCTATTTTAGATTTAGGGTGAGTTAGAGTTAGTTAGGGTTAGGGTTAGGGGTGAGAGAAGGGTATCTTTTTTCTTCACAAATGTAAATAAACCCAATCTATTTCTTAAAGGAGGGACATATTCATTATGCACAGAATATTATTTACATCAATGGAGGTAATTGATTGGTTAAAATTGCCAAAATGCAAGAAATTTTAGACAAAATATGTTACAACCTAGAGAATTTTCTCGAATAAAGCCAAGAGAAAATGATGTTTTATAAACACATTCTACCAGTATACGAAGTTTAAAATTTTTTTGTTACCTAGAAATTATGTTACAAACTGCCGTTCAAAAGGAAAAGATCCACTAAGAGTTCTTTTACAAAGCTGCTGTATCTATCGTTTCTGCTGGTTTTAAATGTTTGGAAGGTGAAAAAAAAAAAAAGAAAATGGTGTAGGAGATCGCTTTCCTCTGCTCAGCTGAGATTCAAAACCAAATCCACACACCAGTTGCTTTTCAGACAAATGTTTGATCCTTTGTGTCTTATGTCTATGCTGGAAGATATGTGGTCGTGGAACTGTCAATCCTTTGTTTTAGGTTTGACCTACTTCCTGGCTAAACCTTATATAACCAAATGAGGTCTTCGCTTCTTTCTCTTTGGTTTTCAGCCAGCTAGCGAGAGTATCTTTTGGCTGAATGGGAAAGGTCAATGCAATTCTTACCTTTCTTCCTCTCAGACAGCAGACTGTTAACTTGGCTTCCATATCCTGCTTCTGACACTCACTAAGAGCTTGCAAACAGCACACATTGTTGTCATTGTCACTTACTTCAATTACTGCTTTGTTTGTGTCACAGACCACTGCTGGCAAATAATGTCTGTGAATATAATTCTTTTCTCTTCGATGTTATTATAGTTTCATCCTACTTTTGACCATCTACATATAGCTACCCTGATGCAGAACAAGAAATGCTATTTCTACATCAAATAACTTCTCATTTGTACACTACAAGTGATGACTCCAGCGTAAATATGTTACAGTGGTTGCCAAGCATTTTGAACAAATCAATGCAATTCCACTCTGATTCCAATGCCAGATGCATCTACCATCAATGATAATGGCGCATTTGGGATCAGGTAGGCTAAAAGTGAAGCTTTAGTTAACTTGTCTTTAATATCCTCGAAAAATTGCAGTTCAGCCAAATTTAATGATATTTCATTAATTTTTTAAACAACGTAATAATTCATTTAGAGGGAAAATTGTTTCAGTACAGGGTGGAATAAATTTTCTGTAGAAGTTAATAAGGCCAAGAAATTCTCATAACTTCCTTAACGAAGCAGGAACTGGAATATCAAGAATAACATCAACTTTTTCTTTTAAAGGACTAATTCCATTTTTATTAATGACATGTCCCAAAAATGTGATGGAAGAAACACCAAACAGACATTTATTGGGATTAACTATTACACCAAATCGAGTAAAAAGTTATTCCAAATAAAGAAAATATTACTCCTCTGTAGTGCTAGTAATTAATAAGTCGTCAATGTAGGAAAAAACAAAATCTAAAAAGTGAATGACTTCATCAATAAACCTTTGGAAGATATTAGCAGCATTAATTGAGAAGATTGCTTATCGGCTAAGAAATTTGAAAAGTCCAAAAGCTGTTGTAGCTGTTTTAGGAATGTCAGCTGATTTAATTGGAATTTGGTTGTAGGTATGTACTAAATAAAACTTCGAAAAGACTGTGCTGTAAAAAAGCTGAAAAGTCATGAATATGTGGAATAGGTGACGTCAATGGTTAAGGGACTAACCAGAAGAGAAAGCATGAAAGGGGAGAGAGGTGAACATCAGCCTACTTTTACCTGCCGGAGGCGTCGTGAACAGATGTCAGGGAATTTGCACTCAGGTTGGTTAGGTAGCAGCTGCTTACACTGGGTGACAGGGGTAGTGTAGGATCGCTGGAGAGATTACTACTAGGCAGGCCTCAACAAGAGGCAGGTGAGACTCTTTTCATTTCCCACACATGACAACTTATTTCAGCAATCGTATACAGATATCGTTGTCCTCTAATATATGATGGCAGTGAAGATAAAGATCAGCAATGATGTCATCATCCCTTTCTATGGTGAAGGAGACGTAGTAGCTTGGATTTGAAAGGTCAAAGTTGTGGCCAGGTCACAAGGCATTGAAGATGTAGCAAGCCTCATGGTGCTGTATTTGGAGGGGAGCACACTGGCACTGTACCTCGAAATGAATGAAGAACAACTGAGCATGGCAAAGATTGAGCAGCACTTGAGAGAGGCTTATACAGAGAGAGAGTACACTGCTTTTGCTAAGCTGGGAACCTCATTTTCTTCCTCTTCCTCATCTCCACAATCATCATCTGATGAAGCGACAATCCTACAAACATCTAAGACATGACACGGCATTCCATCCACAGAGATGTTGTTTTTGGAATTGACAGCCATCACTATTCTGTTCCACTGGCTTGACCCAGACTTCATCACCCCACTCCACAGGGCATCTCGATGGTTTACTCGGATGCTGCCATTCATATTTGAATATCGCTCTATGTGGCATGGACTCTTCAGCCTGACCTGATCAGGACGACATGTACCAGAATACTGCTTCCAACAGCAAGACATGTCCCCTCTCTGCCATGACCTTAATTGTTCAATGATGTCTCTTCACAATCCCATCTCCTTCAGTGCTTCTGAACGAAATGCTGTGCTGTTGTCCATCAGCAATTGTCCACAGGACCCCTCTATAAGAATACATACAATTTTGCCTGCTGGAGGCACTGCAGACGAGATGGCACATATTCTAAATGAGGTATTCTTAGAGTGGGGCCCTGTGGACAAATTGTTGATGGACAACAACAGAGCGTTTTGTTTGGAGGTGCTGAAGGAGATGCTTGACAGGTGGAAAGTGTACCACTTTTTCAGAGCAGCATACAAGCCAAGTGAAATGGAATTGTGGAGAGACATCACTGAACAATGAAGACCATGGTGGAGAGGGGACATGTCTCACCACTGAAAGCAGTATTCTGGTACAACATGTCACCCCAATCAGGTCAGGCCAAAGACTCCATGCCACATAGAGCAATATTCAAATATGAATGGCAGCATCCGAGTAAACCATCGAGATGCCCTGTAGAAAAGAAAGGGCCTGTCTTCATGGAGGTGGGTGATGAAGTCTGGGCCAAGCCACCAAAGGCATGCTGCACAACTCAGTGGAACAGTAACAGCTGTCAATTCCAAAAGCATTTCTGTGGATGGAATGCCATATCATGTCTTAGATGTTCGTAAGGTTGTTGCTTCGTTGTATGATGATTGTGGAGAAGAGGAAGAGAATGAGGTTCCCAGTTTAAGAAGATCTCAACATGCAAGGCGCTCACCCAGGTAGGTGGTAGATTTCGACATGGAGTGAAGTGAGGAGGCGATCTTTGAGATCAAGTGGCATGTGGGGATGAGCCAGAAGAAGAGGGTCATGACATCAAGGGGCTGACCGGAAGAGGAAGTGGGGGAGAGAGGCGAGTGTTGGCCTCTTTTTGCCCACCGCAGGCATCATGAATTGACATCAGTGAATTCATTCCCAAGTTGGTCAGATAGTAGCTGCTTATACTAGGTGACAGGGGTAGGGCAGGATCGCTGGAGAGATTACTGCTAGACAGGCATCGATGAGAGAGGAAGGTAGGTGAACCTCTTTTCATTTTCTTCACACAACAATAGGATACTTATCTGGAACTGTTAAGGCATTTAAACACCTGTAATCTCTGCAAGAACACCAATATCCTTCAGACATTTTCAGGACTAAATGTAGCAGAGAAGACTAGTTACTGCTAGAAGGTTGAATGACCAAATTCTTCCTTCGCAATTTTAAGCTTGTCTATGATGAGACGTCTTGGTCAAGATGAGACAGGAGATCCCTTTGTAATAAGATACTGAATAACAGAGTGCCCTAGACTCTTGTTATTAAAAAAATAGTATGAGTGATACTCAGAAATTTCTGAAGAACCTCATGGAAACAGTTGAACACTGATGGAACAAAGAAAAGCGAACTGACAGTTGGCTTTGAATACACACCCTATGGTGATTTCTCGGTTTCTGAATCAATCACCTGTACTTCAAATCAACAAGACCAAAATGATGCAAGAAGTCGGCACCAAGGATAGGATACTGTAGGTTGGCAATGACAAATATCCATTTGAACTGTTGCTTTAAATTGAGGTCCAGATTTAAAGAAAGTAGGAAAAGGAGGATGATTTACAACTTGCAGGATGATGGATGGTGGCTTACATGAATCAGGTTATATGCGACAAGCTGCTCCAGTGTCAACTAATAAACATTACCTGAATAAGGTGTAGACAAAAAAGACATGACAAACTGATAATCCATTCAGAGATCTAGTCACATTTCATCTCTGGCGATGGTGTTTTCCCAGTGTTGAACAGCTGACTTTGTGTTCATCCATTCTGAAACGAATGTGATACCAACAGAAAGTTCAAGAAATTTCTACAAGGGCTGAAAAATCGCTTTCTTGAAATTCTCCTGCCATGGGAATTTAAATGCAGGTAGAACCGTGGAAACTCTTACTGCTTCATCTTGTCTTGCAGTTTCTCATCAGTTGACTTACAGAACAAAGAAGATAAATTTCAGTATTACTGATATTTGGAGAAGAAATATCCATAATATTGTCTGCTAATTCCTCTGATTGGTTAATAAAACTCTACTCCCTTGTGGTCATTATACCAGCTTGCATATTAGGTGGAAAGTAGGAAAAGAAAAGTTGCTGTAACATAGATTCAAGTGGATTGTCTTCAACCAAATCATACATTCTTCTCACTAGTTGAGAAGATCGTTTATCACCTAGAGTTTCCATATGGATGAGTTGATGAAGTCTCTTCTGCTTGGACATAGAAGCATGTTTCAAAATTTCTGCCTTTATTCTTTGATACAACAGGTGGTCCAAATGACTAGTGATCAAGTCCTTAATTTCACTACTCAAATCAAGTGGCAAAACACTGACTAGTAAATAGAACTGACATGTATCAGAAGATATTTTGTTAGCTGCAAAGTTGGGTTCAAGTTGCAGAAACCAAATCGAAGGGTCCTCTGTCCAAGATGGCGATGTGAATGATAATGCTGTTTTCTGAGGAAATTGAAGGAACAAAAGAAGATGCCATAATAGGGTCAATAAGAAATGAAAAAATATAGAAAGACAAAACTACTGAGCTGGAAAAAAAATTCTTGATGCAGTCACCCAGATTTAACTACTATTTCGAGGGAAAATGAAAATAGCCAATAGTAGTTTCCACTAGTGTTTGATACGATGGTGGAAATGAGGTGGTAAGGAAAATATGTTGTAGGCTTCTCGTGCTCTAATTTGATTTGGTTGGTCTGTTAGGTTTTAAATACCTTCAGTTAGCCTTTCCTGAATGAAAAAGCAGCCAAAATTATTTGTTAAGAAGGTCAGCAGGATTGTGTTTAGACATTGTTTCTGGAAAGTAGAAGGGATTCACAATTCAATTCAATAATTAGTCATGATAGCTGGATATTAGCTTTGTCATTACTAGTGTCACTAATTTATTTGTAGGTAAGGTTGCATGTGAAAACAACAATACTTTGAAAACATTTAATAGTAACTTTTATTTCACCACACAAGTAGTTTTCAGGTTAGTCAGTCATGAATTAGAAAGTCTCCATAAATCAGCACAATTAAAAGAATAATTTTGTAGCATTCATAAATACTTGATTACAAAAGCTTTGTACTTAAGCTTGCCAAGACGGGAGACAAATATACACACTAGATTCATATTGGCCAACTATAAGGACATATCCAGAGCCATAGAAACTTCTATTATAAACAGCAAAAGAGTGTGTGACTGGGCCATGAGTTGTCACACACTGAAGATTGGCACTAAAAACATTCCTTTTTATAACCTGGAGCCTGGTGCAGCCCCTGGCTCCCAGACCCCGGTCGAACCGTCCAGCCCGTGCTAGCGCGGAAAACGGACGTTAAACGATGATGATGATGATGATGATGAACCCTAGTACTGAAACGTTCCAGAAGACTCTAGAATGATCTATCTCGTGAAGTCTGGCTGCTGATTGGTCCTTAACTCAGCCTCTCAAGTGAAAAAGGTTGTACTACATCATAATCTGATGACTCAGTTTCAAATCTTGCTACACCTGTATTTCCTATTTCCTCTATCAACAAGGAACTAACTATGCCTATCTACAGAATCAACATGCTGACAGTGACTTAGATCCATAAGATGAGGGAAAAGATCAGCAGAATCTATAGAACTACAGATATACTCCACAGACATTGCCTTGGGATCATACTAAAAAGTTCTAGGAACAAATGCATCACAAATGAAAAATTCCTAAAATACTACCAGTGTGAGACAGTAGAAGCTCAATAATGTAGTATGCATACCCATGAAGAATGGAAGTCAGAGATGGAGCATAGATGTTTGATACAATGGTGGAAATGGGGTGGTAAGGAAAATATGTTGTAGGCTAGTTGAGGAAGATGGAGAACATTGCAAACATGGATGTGATCGGGGAAACCTTGATTTAAAGCAGAGAGAAGCAGGTGTTGAAAATGCTCAATTTTTCTACTTTGCACACCATCATTTCAAAAATGATATACAAAAGTTGTAGAGAAAGAAACAAGCTACAAAAAACATAAAATATTACAATAAAAATATTTTCATGTTTATTCACTGGAAAGAAACAAATGAATTTATCTGACAACCTAATAGGTCATGGTGCTGAACAGCTTGTTTGAAGTTTATTTGACGTTTTAAAGGAAAATGACATCAATATAAAAGGATGCCATAGCAAAAATTATGACAGTGCCAGTGTAGCGATGATTTGAAACCTAACTGCTAGATAATCAGTCAGACTTCATGAGTGGACCACCATAGTTTTACATGATTGGTCTATTAACTACCAATCAGTTTGAAGTGATGGCATGGACAGGTTTTCTCAAACATTCTGGAATTCTACTTCTGGTCCCCCTATAAAATCCATCTGGCACGTATTTTTACCAACCAGATAACACAGAAAGGCAGATGACACAGATAGATGACAGGAACTAAGACGGATGGCACAGATAGATTACAGGAACTAAGACGGATGGCACAGATAGATGACAGGAACTAAGACGGATGGCACAGATAGATTACAGGAACTAAGACGGATGGCACAGATAGATGACAGGAACTAAGACGGATGGCACAGATAGATGACAGGAACTAAGACGGATGGCACAGATAGATGACAGGAACTAAGACGGATGGCACAGATAGATGACAGGAACTAAGACGGATGGCACAGATAGATGACAGGAACTAAGACGGATGGCACAGATAGATGACAGGAACTAAGACGGATGGCACAGATAGATGACAGGAACTAAGACGGATGGCACAGATAGATGACAGGAACTAAGACGGATGGCACAGATAGATGACAGGAACTAAGACGGATGGCACAGATAGATGACAGGAACTAAGACGGATGGCACAGATAGATGACAGGAACTAAGACGGATGGCACAGATAGATGACAGGAACTAAGACGGATGGCACAGATAGATGACAGGAACTAAGACGGATGGCACAGATAGATGACAGGAACTAAGACGGATGGCACAGATAGATGACAGGAACTAAGACAGATGGCACAGATAGATGACAGGAACTAAGACGGATGGCACAGATAGATGACAGGAACTAAGACGGATGGCACAGATAGATGACAGGAACTAAGACAGATGGCACAGATAGATGACAGGAACTAAGACGGATGGCACAGATAGATGACAGGAACTAAGACGGATGGCACAGATAGATGACAGGAACTAAGACGGATGGCACAGATAGATGACAGGAACTAAGACAGATGGCACAGATAGATGACAGGAACTAAGACGATGGCACAGATAGATGACAGGAACTAAGACCGATGGCACAGATAGATGACAGGAACTAAGACGGATGGCACAGATAGATGACAGGAACTAAGACGGATGGCACAGATAGATGACAGGAACTAAGACGATGGCACAGATAGATGACAGGACTAAGACGGATGGCACAGATAGATGACAGGAACTAAGACAGATGGCACAGATGGATGACAGGAACTAAGACGGATGGCACAGATAGATGACAGGAACTAAGACAGATGGCATAGATAGATGACAGGAACTAAGACGGATGGCACAGATGGATGACAGGAACTAAGACAGATGGCACAGATAGATGACAGGAACTAAGACAGATGGCACAGATGGATGACAGGAACTAAGACAGATGGCACAGATAGATGACAGGAACTAAGACAGATGGCACAGATAGATGACAGGAACTAAGACGGATGGCACAGATAGATGACAGGAACTAAGACGGATGGCACAGATAGATGACAGGAACTAAGACGGATGGCACAGATAGATGACAGGAACTAAGACAGATGGCACAGATAGATGACAGGAACTAAGACGGATGGCACAGATAGATGACAGGAACTTCCATCGTCATGAATATAGCACAGTTGTTTCCAGTTATGTTGGATAATCCACATGTTCCCACACCAACAGCTTGCTGCAAACTCCAAGCAGTACCTCTCTCCTGGTTTGTAATTATTGCTGTTATTTGTGAAAGGCCAATGCAGTTTGTCTTTATATGCAATAATAAAATCTGTTAAATGTTCGCAGATGTTGTTCAGTTACTTCCATAGGCAGTCCAAGAAGTGCAATAAAGGGTATTTTTAAATGAAACTTTCTACATAGGTGCAGGTATAGCTGTATGGTGCTTTTATGAATTCTATATATCATTGGTAGGGAGATTGCTATTAATATAGCTTCTGTTGCTAATATTTATGTTTTATATAAGATAGCTGGCTTTTGCTGACATCAATAATTGAAAAGTCACTGGAATTCTAAATATCACTGACAGTGAGATTTTGCTATGTGGTAAATGAACAGCTGTCACTGAAGAGGTTCAGTACATTGAAATCGGTGACCAGAAAATTCAGTCCCAGAAATTATTCGTAAACCACCCATGAAAAGATCAATTAAACAAATTTTTAAAAATACATAATTAAATAGAAGAGTAATTTTATTGAAAAAAATAAATAAACCAATGTATAAGACAGCAAAAAATTTATTTATAATATTACCTTTTATCAGACATGTTACACAGGAAATTAGGAAAAGTGGGTCCGAGAAAAGTCAGTCCCAGAAAATATTGATCCCAGGCGTTACTAATATACTTCTCATGTAAACACTGATCTAACTAATCAGTATAAATAAAAAAACAAAATAGAATAATAATTTTATTTATAAAAATATAAAAATCACATGTCTAAACCAGCAGAAAAATAAGGTTAATTCATGTTTAAACCATCAAAAAATACATATATGATATTTCCTTTTATCAAACATATTAAACAAAAAATTAGGAAAATAGGTCTGGGAACATTCTGTCCCTGAAAATTAAATCAAAGAATTTAATGAATGAGAAATTGCCTTTAGGAAAGTTAATTTATCGTTACTACCAAAAGATTGCGCAAGGATCTATTGACTGGTATTTTCTCTTTTTCTGTGGATTATCTCCTCTTTGGGCATGAATTATTTTGGCCTGTGTAAGGGATTCTTCTTTTCAAAGAGCATCAGTAAGCTTCAAGATTTTTAGGTGATTGCTTATTGATGTGCTCAACACTGAGTGAACCCCTCAAGAGCATTGTTTTTCTGAGGCAATTCCTGAATTACTCAACTGCAAACATTACCGGATACAAGGGCTCTTCTTGTCTGTCTCGTCTTCTTCTCTTTGGTCCAATGTATGTCAGCTCAAAATAGCTTATATAATCTATTGGAATTGATTTGTCCTCACAAAGATCTTCATAAGTATCAATTACTTCTGGTGGCAAAAGAACCATCAGTACTATATTGAACTTTATATCCAAGTTAGCAAAATTTCCTATAAGCTGTCTGGCAAAAATGAAATAAACAACCTACACTGGTGCTTCCAGTAAAGTTATGGTAACAGCTGTTACAAATTACCCGCTCGAAGTTAAATATTTGACGAGGTTTAGTATTGGGCTGCAATTTTTATATTTCAAGAAGTCTTGTCATATGTTGCTTGTGTTTTGTCTGGTGGTAGAATGAAAGCTCGAGGATAAGACCTACCATTTATGATAGCTTGAATGGTGGAAAATTGATACCATGCACTAGGTGATGAATTGTATGTGCCATCCATTCCTAAAAATGAGGTGTTTTCCAGTTGTTGAAGACCTTCGTTAGAGGCAAAGATTAAAATCCTCTTTTCATCATTACTGCCTGTGTTGTATTACAGGAACAAATCATTGCCTTCCAAATATTTAAAAGACTCAGGCACTTGAAATCCAGTTTGATGAAGAGGTAACCAAAAGCTTTATTGTGCCAGTTTGTAATACTTCTAGAAACTGTTTGCAACAGTGGTTCATATTTCGCATTCTCACTAATATCATTTGTAGTTTCTGAAATAAGCACTCAAGTACTTGTTTCAACTCCATCTTGCAACTTTTTTCTTAATGCTGAAATGGCGAATCATGCTTCCACTGCATTTCATGTTGGTTCGTGATATTGATTATTGACTATTGAAATAATTATAGGTTCATCTGGTTTATTCTCTGTATGAACATGTGTATTGCAGACCTCACAGTACCACAGTTTCTTTGTCTCATCAGAACTAAACTTATGAAAGTAGTAAACATTATTAACTTCATCAATTAATTTGTTTTGTTTTTCTCACTTTTAAAATATTTTGCAACCATATCAGGGTTTCTTAAAATTGGAAATATTTGTTATCCTGTGGGTGAAATGACATGTAGGCAACCAGACCCCATCATGAGCAAAATGATGTGTGGGCAAACGGACTCTTTCGTGGGTGAAATGAACTGGATACCAATTTGAAAAATTGTCTGGGACCAAATTTATTGGGACAGAATTTTCTGAAACAAAATTTTCCTAGCACCATTGAAATCACACGATCTGACAGTTCTGGTGTCCATAATAGACTTGCCTTAATAGATTTTTGCCTGCCAACGATATAAATATGTATGCACCATGCGTCCATATGAGAGGTTCCTCTCAAGGTGATTACCATAGTATTTGGTGTTGTAACAAAGCGTCCAAATTAATTTGGATATAAAGATTGCTTTGTGTGAGTGTGTGTGATCAGGGCCAGATTTATAGGGGATCGAGAAGGGTAATTTGCCCCAGGCATCAACTTGATATAGGGCCCTCCTGCTATGAAGGATATGTAGCACTTAATACAGGGAAGCCCCACTTCTCAGCAATCTTGCATGCAGAGGCTCTCTTTCAATAAACAAATATATCTTTAAAAATGTAATAGATCCTCTTTTTTGATAAATAACCATAGTTTTAACTACATTAGGGACATCAATTCATTCAATTAAAAACACTATCCATTCCCAAAGCAGACACAATTCCCATGGGAATTAATTGTAGTTTCTTTTGGGACATTAACAGAAAACAACAAAACATTCCAAAAAATGTGTTTGTATGTGTGATCGTGTGTGTGTGAGAGAGAGAGAGAGAGAGAGAGAGAGAGAGACTATGGATGTATATAAAGATAAAGAGATTAATAGAAAGAAGTTATTTATTGTCTCTAGTTCAGATTCCTTCTTTCAATGTATGACTGAGCACAGTAACCTTAGATTGACCACTGGCCATTAAAGACACCTACACACCACAAATATGCACACACATACATTGCCATTGTGAACTTCATTATTTTAGTGGGGCATTGAAAACTGGTTTTATTTTATGAAAGAGCAAGTCAGTAGTATGTTACAAAACTTAAATTTTGAATTTAGGTTTAATTATAAAATTACATCTCTCAACAGCTCAAAGCATTTTTTTTTTTCCAGCTTTAGAATTATTGATTTTATGCTCACATGCTTTCTTGAAACCGAATCTTTTTCTTTCTTTCTTTTTTCACTATTTTCGTTATTTTGTCAAATGAAATAACTACAGTGAAGTGGGGCAAAATTGGTAACTTGGACAAAATGAGTCATTATCAATTTCTTGTTACTTTCTTACTACCAGTTTGAAACCATTACATTGCAAGTATTACATTATCATTTTGTACTCTTGCATCATTGCAAGTAAATATTGGCCACCATTGTTGTTTTTGCAGTTGAGGCAGTTTCAAGCCATCAAGTAACAGGTACTTTATTGCCAAGAAAATTTCCCTCAATTTTGACCCAGTTGTAATTGAGGTTCCTAACAAAATATTTAGATAATTTTGGGTGTTCAACAATCCAAATTCTTTCCTGTGTTGGGTTCCAAGTCAATTTTTTCCCACACTAATTGCCTAATTTGATCATTTTCAAATTTCAAAAACTCATGTCTAAACTGAGGCAAAATGTGTAACGACTAATTTCAATATCTTCTGTTTAACTGCATGGTGCATAAATGTATGAGAAAGAGAGTCAGGTGGAATTCTGCTTTAAGTACTCCGTATCACATCTTATAACTTTTTCTAGTTTTTGGAATTTTCAGAAAAGTTTTGTGAATTTGTATTCTCACATGGGAATTCATATGACTATGAAAAAACAAAAACAGAAAATCTTTTTTTGTCTGATCTAAGGGTTATTTAGCTGTTACTTTTCGTACATCTCACAACCACCCGATACCTTCCTTGTTTCTTTGTCACTTGACCCCAAGCTGGCCTATCTGCCTATCCACAGCTCAGAGAAGTTGTGGAAGTACCAACTAGTGAGGTACATGGGGCAGAACGTACTACCTGACTTGATCATTTTCAAATTTCAAAAACTGATGTCTAAACTGGAGCAAAATGTGTAATGACTAATTTCAATATCTTCTGTTTAACTGAGTTTGCACCAAAGATCATGGCGAAGGTCTTTAAGGCAGTTTTGACCAAAGAGGCCAAAGTCAAGCAGGCTACCAGCTCATATGTCAATGATATCCTGGTAGATGAGAATGTGGGATTGGCTGAGGAAATCGTAGCTGACAACAATAACACTAGAGGCTATAGAAAGAGGTACTGCATTGGACCTCAGGCTTAAAAGAAACAAAGTGGGTAGGATTGTGTTTCACAGAGGAAACATGATCCTGGACCTAAATCAGGATATGAATAGGCGAGGGCTGTTCTCAATGTGTGAGAAGCCAGTGGGTCACTACTCTCTTTGCAGGATGGCTCCAAATGGCATGCAGCTATGTCAAAAGGCAAGTAGAAGGAGTGAACTGGAGTGATAAAGTGGGAGAGAAGACTATGGCAATGATGTAAGAGGTCTTGGAGAGTGTGTGAGCAGAAGATCCAATGAAGAGTAGCTGGTATGTGCCTGACACAAAGAAAGGGATCATGTGGTGTGACATGAGCAGCATAACATTGGGAGTCATGCTAGAAATAGGAGGTGTTGAGGTGGAAGATGTGGCATGGCTTAGGAAGACGGACAACTGCAACCACATCAATGTAGCAGAACTGGATGCTGTGTTGAAGGGTGTCGACCTAGCACTGAAATGGGGACTGCAGACCATCGAGGTCTGACTGATTCTGCCACTGTGCGAGGGTGGGTGGAATCAGTGATCACCAACTGGAAGAGAATTTGCACAATAGATGCCACAGAAATGGTGATTAAGCATCACCTGGGAATCCCAAGTGACCTAGCAGCCAAGTTCAATTTGGAGTTGCATTTGGTTTTTGTGACCTCAGGAAAAAATAAGACGGACGTTCTAAACAAAGTGAAAAAGCATTGATTGAAAACAGCAGAGGATTTCCAAGTAGGGTAGCAGCGGTTTGTCAGCTGACGAGCACAGAACTAAGGAGGTTGCACAACATGCACCACATGGGGATTGACAGGATGTTTTTGGTTAGGACAGTCAACCCCGATGTCACCAGGGAGAGCATTTGGAGGACAGTGGGGAAATGCAACAGGTGCCAATCGATTGATCCTGCTCCAAGAACATACAAACCAAGATAGAAGAGGCTAGCCATTGACATGACGCACTATAGGGGAAAGGTGTACCTTTCAATGGTCGACTGTGGACTGGGACGAATGGCTAATGTGGAGAGAACCCAGGGTGGAGACTGCTGCCAAAGTCATGGAAGTGCTGAATGTGGTGTTCTTGGAAGATGAGCTATTGATGGACAGCAGGCTGGAGGTGTTCAACAATGACTGTCTCCGCCACATTCTTCACTGCCGACACATTGATTGGGTTCCTACAGCCAGTCTTCATCATCGCCTGAATCTCCGGCCCCTCCCATCGGTGCTTCTACAATGACACTTGAGGTGGTTCGGTCATGCGGCCCGGCATCCAGAGAGTGAGCTGATTCGTGATGTCCTCCTCCCACCTCCACTTCCCAACTGGTGCAAACGCACGGGTGTAAACGCACGGACGGGCAGCTGAAGACCTGGGTAACAACGATAAAGGAGGACCTCTCTGAACTCTCAAGTCCGCAGGTGGTCGGTCTGCACAGATGGAACCACGAATGGTTCACTATCTCCAGTGACCTCGCACAGGGCTGCCATGGTTCGTGATGCCGTCAGGACCAGAGAAAAAGCCAGCTCAACTTGCCCTGGGTGAACGCCATCACAAGTACAAGTACAAGTAAAAGAACAGTTTTTCACTCAGAGCAGCTGAGAGAGATACTTAAAAGGTGAAGCACATGACACTTCTTCAGAGCTGCATACAAGCAAAGTGGAAACGGGATTGTGGAGCACAAACACCATACAATTAAAGCCATGGCTGAGAGGGGACGAATGTCCCCCATGGAGGCAGTCTTCTGGTACAACATGTTGCTCAACATAGGGAAAGCCAAAGAGTTGATCCCACAAAGGGCCATATTCTGGTACAAATGGAGACACCCGAGCATGGTGCCGAAGCACCCAGAGGTAGAAGAGGTTACATCTGTGCAGGATGGAGATGAAGCGTGGGTGAAGCCCCTAAACGCTCAGTGCACAACACACTGGAAAGAAGGAAAGGTAACTGCAAGCAGTACTCCCAATAATGTATCAGTGGATGGAATGCTGTGTCACATCCTGAATATTTGAAGGGTGCTTAGCTCATCCAAAGGGGTGGGAGGAGTTGGCTCCGTGACCATACGGAGATCTCAAAGGGGATATCACTTCCCACCCCAGGTGGATGGACAATTAGGAAACAGAACAGGGAAATAATGATCTTTAGATCAGAGGGGCATGTGGTGGAAGGGTAACTGACCGGAAGGGAGTGGGAGAGACAGTGCATGGTAGAAGGGTAATTGACCAGAAAGGAGAGGGAGAGACAGAACAAGAAGACTGGAAGGGACAAGATAACATCATGTTGGTGAGCAACAAGGGAAGTTTCCCTCTTTTCTATGTGGTCAACGGTAGAGGCCGGACATGATGTGAAGAGATCAGTCGAGTCAATATGTGATAACAACTGAACAATCTGCTGGTGGTACCTGATTACCTTTAAACCACAGGCTAAATATCTGGAAAATATTTTTTTCCTTGCATCATTTTCATTTATGACTCTTGTCATTGGGTCTATGAAAGATAAATGACTGAAATCCGCAAATTTTGAAGGGTTTTATTTATTCTGCACAATTTCTGAAAAAAATTAATTTTAACTTTTGTAAAATCTTCAAATCTTGAGGAATTTCATTTATTTATTTTATCTAAGATCAAATTTTAAATCCACTCATCACAAATTACAAAATAAAGGTGATCATAATTTCAATTGGAGAGCTATAATTTTGTGTGTGAGCATGGCATATGGAGATTTCTAATGAATTTTTTTCTTTTTCTCTCTAAATCTCAACTTTTCACACCTATTTCAATGTTGATGTCAAGCCACAAATTATTTTCGTGTTGTGTATACAGTATATAAAAATAACAAATAATTTGTACGGAAATATTACCCAATCAAAATTGTATTGAATTATGGTTGAGTCATAACGAACCGCCCACTTTCTATCTCTCTCTCTCTTCTCCCTCTCCTCTCTCTCTCTCTCCTCTCCACCCTCTCTCTCCTTTCACTTGGCTTGCCGGGTCTTCTCACACACAGCATATTTCCAAAGGTCTCGGTCACTAGTCATTTCCTCAGTGAGTCCTAATGTTCAATGGTCATGCTTCACCACTCATCCCAGGTCTTCTTGGATCTAGCTCTTCCACAAGTTCCCTCAACTGCTAGGGTGTGGCACTTTTTCACACAGCTATCCTCATGTACTCTCGCCACATGACCATACCAACATATATATATATATATATATATATATATATCAGTTTTATAATAAATCAATCTCTGTTTCAACATCTCTCCATTTTTTTAATACTTGTTTATGGTATATTCTTATACCTATAAAGAATCTCCGCAAATATCACCTTTTTTCTCTTTTTGGATCCCCCAAAAAGTTTGAATTGTTCTTTTTGAACTTACCTTTTCTCATATATGGATATATATATATATATAATACAAATAAGAAAATGGAGAAACAAATTCAGTTTGTTCATCAACTTACGGATATTATAGTGCTAGATTATTTATTCATTTTACAAATGAGAACATCAAAAGCATACTAAATATTATATAAATCAATAAATAATATAATATGAATACAGATTTTAAAAGTCATATTATAAATTATTGAAATCCATAAACTACTTCTTACAGCTGTTTCAGCCTATGGTCAAAAGTGAGTCCAATTTACATTGCCGATAGATATCAATATATTAGGGTTGTAGGCATTTAAACAATATAATACATATATGTTAAAAGAACCATAGGCCTCATCAGAGGATATAATTAACTGGCGATGTGGATTTCCACCTCGGCATCCGAAACTCAGAGTTTTATCTTGGCTTCCGAATAATTGTCACATATTATATATATATATATAATATATATATATATATATATATATATATATATATATCCACATATTATATATATTATATATATATATATATATATATATATCCTCCCGTCTGTCTTGATAGACAATGGGTCGCGCCAAGGGTGGGGCCTACTTTGATGATGAGCAGCGTCTGCTGTGACTGAACAGTCCAATTCTGAGTGGCAGTCCCTGGTACAGTTGCTGCACACGAACATCGATGGGTACGTGTGGGGTGTTGCTGCAGTTGTCCTCCTCCTGTCCCGCCTGTCCGACCACAGCTGTGCTCTCCTTTCCTCAGCCATGGAAACGCCTTTCCTCACTGTCCGACGCCAGGCAGAGCGGTCAGCAGCTGTTACCTCCCACATGTCCACACAGATGTTGGCAGTCCTCAGGTTGCGCTTGCACACATCCCTGTATCGTAGCTGTGGACATCCCTTAGGTCGGGATCCTGTGGTGAGTTCGCTGTACAGGATGTCTTTAGGCATGCGACCGTCCTGCATGCGGCAGACGTGTCTGAGCCAGCGCAGTCGTCTCCGCACGAGGAGGGCATGCATGCTTGGCATATTAGTCTGTTCTAGGATGACTCCGTTTGGTACTCGGTCCTTCCAGGAGATGCCTAGGATCCGTCGAAGACACCGCATGTGGAAGCCGCTGAGGCGGCATTCTTGCCGGGTGTATGTTGTCCAGCTCTCACTGCCGTAGAATAGGGTCTTCAGCACGCAGGCTCGGTACACTGCGATCTTGGTGGTTATTGTGAGCATGTTGTTTTCCCACACTCTCCTGGAGAGCTTAGCCATGGCAGCAGCAGCCTTCCCAATCCATCTGTTCAGCTCCGGCTCGAGGGACAGGCTGCTGGAGACCGTCGATCCCAGGTAAGTGAACTCGTTCACCACCTGCAAGCTGTGGTCGCCGACACTGATGCTGGGGACCCCTCCGATGTCCTGGCCCATGATCTCTGTCTTTTTCAGGCCGATGGTAAGGCCGAACTCTTGGTAGGCATCCGCCAGGGAGCTGACCAGCCTCTGGAGACCCGGCTGGTTGTGTGATGTTAGGGCGGCATCGTCAGCAAAGAGGATCTCTCTGATCAGCACCTGACGGACTTTGGTCTTAGCTCTGAGGTGCGCAAGATTGAACAATCCACCATCAGCCCTGGTGTGGAGGAACACTCCGTCGTCGGATGTTCTGAAGGCATAGGACAGGACAAGGGAGAAGAAAATTCCGAAGAGCGTCGGTGCCAGAACGCAACCCTGTTATATATATATATGTATATATATATATGTATGTATATATATATATATATGTATGTATGTATATATATATATATATATATATATATATATTATATATATATATATATATGTATGTATATATATTCAAAATGTGACCGCATGTGTACCGTTGGTGATTTTTTTTCCTCCGTCTTCCCTTCTTTGGATCTTTCCTTTTCCTATGTTTCTGACGAAGAGCTCCACTCGAGACGTTAAATCCTCCTTCTTTCTTTCCTTTTCTGAGCGTCCAATAACACTATACTTGTTCCACGTCATCGCCTTGTTGTGTTTTCATGTTTGAATTAACTTTATATACCGCACGCTCACACGGACCCCAGCCTTCTGACTGACTTGGATAACCAATTCCTGAATTTTACACCTACAGTTTACTGTTACCATTCATCCAGAGTATGCCACTGTAATCGTGATTGGAAATCAAAAAATTTGTCCATGACTCTTCTACTTTTCCTCGTCCTCTGTTTACCTTTCTTCTTCTACTTCCCCTTTTCTACTTGTGTCGCGACCATTTACACCTACACAGCCATTCACACCTTTTCACCATGCCTGACTTGCACTCCTTCCTCCAACACCTTCAATCCTTTCTTTGCCGTTTTCTTGCCTCTTTCTCCCCCAATGCTTGCAACCCGCAAAAAAACTCTCTCACTTTTTAAAAAAACTCGCCACTCTAGCCATCTCTCCTTTCTTAGCTGTTGCCTCCGCCAGCACATCACACCCAGTGGTTTCCTCTTGAAGTTCCATGCCACCCCCTTATTCCTCCACCCTCATCGAACCCACCTTCGCCCGCACGTCCCGCCTCCTCATCCGTGACACCATCCGTTCCACCTGCTCCCTCCTTCACTCTCTTGACCACCAACTTCCCCAGGCTTACTTCCTCCTCTCCTCCCTCTGCCCTCCACCCTTCACCCAACCCATTCTCTGCTTCATTCTTAATCTCAACCACCAACTCCAAATGTTCCTCACACACACAAAAAACAAAAAACTCCACCACCTCCTCAACCCTTCACATCCTTCCCCTCCCACACCCCTACACACTCCCCAACTCAATCCAATCTCGCACCCACCACAACCTTCCCCCCTGCACACACCACAGACCCACACACATCCTACCCTGACTTTCCCACCCTACCCCATCTTCACCCAACCATTCCAACCCTCCTCCCCACACCTCTGCACCCCCTCTTCCTGACCCCACTCACCCCACCACTCTGCTCCCTTGCACTGTTGTCACTATATCATCTGACCTCCCCCCCATTCAAAATGTGACCGCGTGTGTACCATTGGCGATTTTTTTTTCTCCGTTTTCCCTTCCTTGGGTCTTTCCTTTTCCTATGTTTCTGACAAAGAGCTCCGCTCAAAACGTTAAATCCTCCTTCTTTCTTTCCTTTCCTGAGCGTCCAATAACACTATACTTGTTCCACATCCTCGCGTTGTTGTGTTTTCTCTTTGTGTTTTCAGGTTTGGATTAACTATATATATATATATATATATATATATCCATCATCATCATCATCATCACCATCGTTTAACGTCCGTTTTCCGCGCGGTTGGACGGTTCGACCGGGGTCTGGGAAGCCAGAGGCTGCTCCAGGCTCCAGTCTGATCTGGCAGAGTTTCTACGGCTGGATGCCCTTCCTAACGCCAACCACTCCGCGAGTGTAGTGGGTACTTTTTACGTGCCACCTGCACAGGTGCTGGGGGGGGGGTCCGGCATTGGTCACGATCGGTTGGAGCTTTTAACGTGCCAGCGGCACGGAAGCCAGCATAGCTGGCAACGTTCGGATGGTCTTTTTATGTGCCACCGGCACAGGAGCCAGTCGGGGCGGGGCTGGCATCGGCCACATTCGGATGGTGCTTTTTATGTGCCACGGGCACAGGCATCACAACTACTATTTCCATTGATATTTATTTCGACGTTCATGTTCATGTACTTGACTCAACAGGTCTCCTCAAGCACAGCGGGATGTTCTGGGATCCAGGATACTTTGAATGGGCAGGGGCTATGCAGAACTGATGCAGGAAGCAGCCCGGGTCTTTGCAGTCACAGCATATCTCCAGAGATCTCGGTCCTTCGCCATTGCCTCAGTGAGGCCCAACACTCTGAGGTCATGCTTGACTACCTCATCCCATGTCTTCCTGGGTCTACCTCTCCCCCTGATACCTTCAACTGTTTGGGAGTGGCACTTCTTCACACATCTCTCCTCATCCATCCGCAGCACATGACTATACCATTGCAAGCGTCGCTCTTGCACACCACATCTGATGCTTCTTATATCCAGCATTTCTCTCAGGGTGCTTACACTCTGTCGTGCGTGCACACTGACATTACACATCCAGCGGATCATGCTAGCTTCATTTCTTTCAAGTCTACGCATGTCCTCTGCAGTCACAGCCCATGTTTCACTACCGTGAAGCATGGCAGTTCGCACACATGCATCATACAATCTACCTTTCGCTCTGAGGGAGAGACCCTTTGTCGCCAGTAGGGGTAGGAGCTTTCTGAACTTTGCCCAGGCTATTCGTATTCTAGTGGTGATACTCTCTGTGCATCCACCTCTACTACTAACTTGGTCATCCAGGTAGCGGAAACTATCAACTACTTCTAGTTTCTCTCCCTGGAGTGTGATGGAATCTGTTTTCTGAGTGTCTGTGGTGTCTATTGTCCCTGTGCATCTGCCGCACATGAAAGCTATCTTATCTGTTGATTTCCCTTTAATGTTGCTGCACCTCTTGTGCATCCATAGCTTACATTGGGTGCATCTTATGGAGTTTCTACCTACACCTTTCCTACAGATCGAGCAGGGCCACCTGCCCGAGGGGGTGTGTGCTGAGTTTGCCTTTCTGCTTACTATAACTCTGGTCTTTGCTACATTTACTCTAAGGCTCTTTGATTCTAACCCTTGCTTCCACACCCGAAATTTCTTTTCTAGTTCCGGTGGTGATTCTGCTATGAGAGCCAGGTCATCAGCATAGAGGAGCTCCCAGGGGCATCCTGTTTTGAATTCCTCTGTTATTGCCTGGAGGACTATGATGAATAAAAGGGGACTGAGGGCTGAGCCTTGGTGCACACCTACTTCTACCCGGAATTCTTCACTATATTCGTTGCCAATCCTAACCTTGCTGACAGCCTCTCTGTATAGAGCCTGTACAGCCCTTATTAGCCATTCGTCAATCTCCAGTTTCTGCATCGACACCAGATAAGGGAACGGGGAACCCTGTCAAAGGCTTTCTCCAAGTCCACAAAAGCTATGTAGAGGGGTTTATCTTTAGCTAGGTACTTCTCCTGCAGTTGTTGGACCAGGATATAGCATCAGTGGTGCTTCTATCCCACGGCAAAAAATCGAACTGCATTTCATCTAAGCAAATTCTCTCCCTAATGAGATGGGTTATGACCCTCTCTATGACCTTCATCACCTGATCCAACAGTTTAATACCCCTGTATTATTTCTATCTAGAGCATCACCCTTACCCTTGTAGCAGTTGACTATGGTGCTGCTACGCCAGTCATTGGGTATGACTCCATTGTGAACTACCTGGTTTACAATGCGGGTGACTAGGCCATAGCCCACATAGCCAGCTGTTTTAAGCATCCCAGCAGTGATTCCAGATGGGCTGGGGGGGGGGCTTTACCTGTTTTCATATCCTTAATTGCTTAACTACACAGGGAGCTGTCTATTCGGATAGCTGGTCCCTCTACTGGGTCAACATTTGGCAGGCTCTCCTCCTCCCATTCATTCTCCTCATTCAGCAGTCTTTCATAATGGCTTCTCCAAGCCTCTTTCTTTTCACTAACAGTAAAAGCAAGTGCCCCATCATCCATGCGGACACATTTCTCTCCTGTAACATCACTATTTTCTCTGACACACTGTCTGGCAATCCGAAATACCTCAGCTCTTTGGTCCTCACGTCGCTGGACATTGGCAAACTTCTTCTTTCTTTCTTCTGCTACATCTTTGGCTATGTATACCTGCCGCCCAGCCCCCCCTTTTGGCTACCTGGTACAGTTCCCTGCTACCCCCCCTCCCTCCAGGCTTTCCGGCCTGTCTCTTTGCACTAATGGCTTTGTCTACTGCACTATTCCACCACCACGTAACTCTAGGTCTGGAAGGGACTTTGCACCATCCACAGACTTGGTCTGTGGCACTCAGCAAGCTGTCCCGTAGGAATTCCCAGCTACCTTCTATGTCTGACGTCTGAAGCTCCTCCTCCCTCTCATCAAATTTCTTGATGAGTATGTCCCTAAATCTCTGACCATGTGAAGGGGTCTTTAGCTTCCAAATCCTTCTTTTCTGGATTGGTTTGTTTCTTAGAGTCCTTCTGGCCTCAAGCTTAAAGTCACTGATGATTAGTCTATGCTGAGGGATACATTCTTCACCTGGGAGGGTCTTTGTATTCAAGAGCGACCCTGCATCCCGCTGTCTGGTGAGGATGAAGTCTATTTGGCTAGCGGAGACTCCTGACTGATAGGTTATAAGGTGACAGTCAGGCTTCTTGAAGTTAGTGTTGCAGATTAAAAGGTTACATGCATCACAGAATTCCAGTAGTCTAGTTCCCTCATCATTTCTGGTGCCAATACCATGGTCACCGTGTACCCCAGTGAAGATACCTGATTCCCACCCAACATGCCCATTAAAATCTCCACCCACAAAGATGAGGTCCTTGCCACTAGTCTTTGAAGTAGCCTGTAGAAGGGTATCATAAAAGTGGTCTTTCTGATCATTTGGTAGTCCCGCTTGTGGGGCATCCATATATATATATATATGGATATATACATATGGATATATATATATATATATATATATATATATATATATATATATATATATATATATATATATATATATATATACATATATACCCATATGGATATATATATATATATATATATATATATATATATATATATATATATATATTATATATATATAATATATATATACATATATATATGGTTATATATATAGATATATTTCTATATTTATCTATATATGGTTTTATATATATATAATGGATATATATATAATTATGGATATATATGTATATGGTTTATATATATAGATATATAAATATATGGATATATATATATATATATATGGATATGTAGTGAATCTTGCATGCATGAAGTGGATTTGATCCACCATAGCCAAATTTAAATTAACACTGCAACAGAACTGTTCACATGATGGAACAATGGTTTTTCTCTGACAGCAGTTTAACATTTTCCAGATGCCTTTAGCTAGGCCAAAATAATGATTTCACTACTTGACCCTTTCTAATCTCCTAAAGCTAGAATAGAGATAACAAGACCACCAACTAAATCTATTGTTCTCAATGATATATCTATCCTTCTGGATCTTTATATAAGCAAGCACACCCCAAGCAAAATCAGTTAGTGACTTGTAGACATCTGAACGAGGCAGCTCGTGACAGCTCATGACGACTCAATTAGTTAAGGAAAGGACTGCTAGAATCATGATCACAAGGAGTACCTCTACTAAATTTAATGGTCAGCAGGAGTAATAAAAATTACTGTCAGCAGCTGTGAGACAACACCCTACAATTCTCTCTAGCTCTAATTCTGTTCTCTTACAACATCATTCTATCTGTCTCTGCAATTACTACTAAACAATGAAGAGGACACAAACACAAACCATTTTTGAACTTGGCATACTAATCACAAGTGGTTCTTTCAGCTATGGCACCCTCTCCATACACAACATTAAATATATGTGTAATGCATATATTTATATATTTTTTATATATCAATATATATATATATATATATGATATATATATATATATATATATATATATATATATATATATATATATATATAAATAATAGGTATAACACATACATTCATGTACATACACAAACATTATATATAATAAGCACATACAAACACCCATATACATATATATATACACATACACACGCATACACATGCATATATATATATTTGTATACATATATATATATATATGTGTGTGTGTGTGTTGCAAGACAGTGTGTAGAGAGAATCGTGATGTGGTAGGAGAGAAATGTGTTCGTGTGGATGATGGTTCACTTGCGCTAAATGAGGATGCAAAGAGAGAGGTTTGGAGACGCCACTATGAAAGGTTGCTGAATAAAGAAAATGAATGAGATAAAGAGAGTCTGCCGAATGTCGACCCAACAGAGGGACCAGCTATCTGATTTGACAGTTCCTTAATAGTTAAAGCAATTAGAAGCATGAAGACAGGGAAAGCCCCAGGCCCATCAGGAATTACTGCAGAGATGCTCAAAATATCTGGTAGTATCAGCTATAGCCTAGTCACCCATATAATTAACCAGGTGATACACGAAGGAGTCATACCCAATGACTGGTGTAGCAGCATAATAGTCAACTGCTACAAAGGTAAAGGTGACACCCTAGATACAAATAATTACAGAGGTATCAAGCTGTTGGATCAGGTAATGAAGGTTACGGAGAGGGTCATAGCCCAACTGATTAGGGAGAAAGTCAACTTGGATGAGACGCAGTTTGGTTTCGTGCCAGGGAAAAGCACCACTGATGCCATATTTCTGATGAGATAGCTGCAGGAGAAATACCTAGCCAAAGATAAGCCTCTGTACCTGGCTTTCGTTGACATGGAGAAAGCCTTTGACAAGGTCCCCTGATCCCTTATCTGGTGGTCAATGAGGAAACTAGGGATAGATGAATGGTTAGTGAGAGCTGTGCAAGCCATGTACAGGGACACTGTAAGTAAGGTAAGGGTTGCCAACGAGTGCACTGAAGAATTCAAGGTAGAGGTTGGGGACCACCAGGGTTCAGTCCTCAGTCCCCTCCTATTTATCATAGTCCTCCAGGCAATAACGGAGGAATTCAAGACAGGATGCCCCTGGGAGCTCCTATATGCTGATGACCTTGCTCTAATTGCTGAGTCACTATCAGAACTAGAGGAGAAGTTTCAAGTGTGGAAACAAGGATTAGAATCGAAGGGCCTTAAAATCAACCTAGCTAAAACCAAAGTCCTAATAAGTATGAAGGCAGGCAAACCACAAATCCCTTCAGGTAGATGGCCCTGCTCAATCTGTAGTAGAGGCATAGGTAGAAACTCTATAAGATGTACCCAGTGTAAGCTATGGACACATAAAAGGTGCAGTAATATCAAAGGAAGGCTAACTGGGAAGATAGTTTTTGTATGTGGCAGATGCTTGGGAGCAATAAACACTGAAAATGCGCAGAGACCAACTTCCACCACATTCCAAGGAGAAAAACTAGTAGTTGATAGCTTCCGTTATCTAGGTGACCAAGTTAGTAGTGAAGGAGGGTGCGCTGAAAGTGTAGCTGCTAGAATAAGAATAGCCTGGGCAAAGTTCAGAGAGCTCTTACCTCTGCTGGCAACAAAGGGCCTCTCACTCAGAGTAAAAGGTAGACTGTATGACGCATGTGTATGAACAGCCATGCTACACGGCAGTGAAACATGGGCTGTGACTGCTGAGGACATGCGTAAGCGCACAAGGAATGAAGCCAGTATGATCAGATGGATGTGTGATGTGTGATGTCAGAGAAAAGTTGGACCTAAGAAGCATTAGATGTGGTGTGCAAGAGAGATGACTGCGCTGGTATGGTCATGTGGCAAGAATGGATGAGGATACCTGCGTGAAAAAGTGCCACACCCTAGCGGTTGAGGGAAGCTGTGTAAGAGGTAGACCCAGGAAGACCTGGGATGAAGTGGTGAAGCACGACCATCGAACATTAGGCCTCACCAAGGAAATGACTAGCGACCGAGACTTTTGGAAATATGCTTTGCTCAAGAAGACCCGGCAAGCCAAATGAGACCATGACCAGTGGCTTATGCCAGGAGCGTAACCAGCCCGCTTATGCATACCTTTTCCTTCTTTGGTCACTAAACTCTGACTGGCATCCATGCTAGCGGGGTGCAAAGAGCACCATACGAGTGTGATCGTTGACAGAGCGGCTATTCGAGTATGATCGTTACCAGCGTTTGCCTTACTGGCACTTATGCCTGTGCTAGTAGGGTGCCAAAAGCACCATCCGAGCGTGATTGTTACCAGAGCAGCCAACTGGCTTCCGCACCCGTGGCACGTAAAAGGGCACCATTCGGGCATGATCGTTACCAACGTCGCTTTACTGGCACCTGTGCCGGTGGCATGTATAAAAAGATTCGAGCGAGGTCGTTGCCAGTGCCGCCTGACTGGACCCCATGCCGGTGGCACGTAAAAAGCACGCACTACACTCTCGGAGTGGTTGGTTTTAGGGAGGGCATCCAGCTGTAGAAACTCTGCCAGATCAAGATTGGAGCCTGTTGCAGCCATCTGGCTTGCCAGCCCTCAGTCAAAATCGTCCAACCCATGCTAGCATGGAAAGCGGACGTTAAACGATGATGATGATGATGATATACAGATATGTATACATACACAATCACACACATATACACTCACGTACACACATACATACATACATACATACATACATACATACATACATACATACATACATACATACATATGTATTCACATACATATACGTATAAAAAGTCCCATATAGATATATGAATATATATACTAGCAGGCGTACCCGGTGTTGCTTGGGTGCGTTAGTTCGAAAAGTCTATGAAAATAATAAAGTGATTAACACTCCCTCCCTTAAGCACCTTTCACGTTTTATGGCAAGACTAACACCTAAGTAACTCTGTAATTACAACAAGAATCAAGTGAAAAATAAAGCAACAAAAATTATAACAGCAATAACGTAGGACTGAAATATGGCGCCTGTACGGGCTTATAAACAACATTTTTAGTTTTCCCCTGGGAGATGAAGGCATGTAAACTGTTCCTACAACTCACTCTAGAGTAGCCAGCGTACAGTTGACCGTGTGAAAAGTATGGTTCAGCTAAGTAAAGTCCAACGACAGACAGCGACTGCCCTTGGGACTTATTAATGGACATGACATAACTGAGTCTAATTGGAAACTGCTCTCTGCGGAATGTGAATGATAAGTCAGCAGCCAAAGGCACAAGGGAAATTCGCAGTATGAAGATGTCTTGACCTTTATCGCAGACGGTCATAATCATTGCTTCAATGACATTGGGAAATAATTTTATGATAACAAGGCGTGTACCGTTGCACAACCTCGATGGATTTAAATTCCTTATCAACATAACAGGGCTACCTAGTTTAAGAGTAAGAATATGTGGAGGTACACCTGAAGGCTCCAAGGAATTCAAAAATTCAGTGGGATAATCAACTACCTCGTCCTGATTGTGAATGGTGTCTAGTGACTGTCACGTCCCCAGGCAAACGCAGTAAGAGGCTGTTGTTGATTGCCCTGACCACAATGTTTTAGGAGCCAAAATGGCTCTTTGGCAAAGCTAATCTAAATCTCCATTGTGGACTTCTAGGCCTGTGAAGACCTGGTGTTGAAGACTCTGGATAGTATTGGCTATTGTGCAAACGTTACTTATGTCAACATCTTCATTTCCGTCTTCTGGAACTTCACCATTACCAAAAAGGAGAATGTCCCTTGCAAAATTTTCTGACAATGGGTCCTCATGGAGGCACGCTCTCATATTGGATTCTAACTTTAAAGTAACAAAATGACCCCATACAGGTGAAGACTTAAGACACGCTATTACTTCATCCGCCCTTGTGCCTTTTGGAATCACTGGCAAGTTTTGTCAAAAGTCCCCAGATAGCAAGACAGTAACACTCCCACCATTGGTTCGTGGCTTTCCTTTATGTCTCACAAAGTTCTATCTAATGCCTCAAGGGCACCCTTGTGAACCATTGTGCATTCATCCCAAATGATAGGGCGGCATTGTGCAAGCAATTGCCCGTTGTCCAACGTCTTTGAAATGTTGTAAACAGGCGTTGGTGAACTTGCAAGGTTAAGGGGAAGCTTAAACGTAGAGTGTGCAGTCCTACCACCAGGGAGCAGAGTAGCAGCTATGCCTGAAGTTGCCGCAGCTATTGCAATGCACTTTTGTCGCCTTACTTTTGCAAGGATGAGTCTAGTTATGAATGCTTTGCCTGTCCCACCTTTACGACCCTGGACTTGCTGAACGATAGTGTCGTAGGCGTCCTTCTGGTCAGGTAGCAGGAGTGTCTCATTGATCTGTACATATGCAGATAGTTCAGTAATGTCTTAAGATGTTTCCCGAACAATTTCAGAAGGGAGATCATTTGAGGTAGGCTTTGCAGTGGGGGGGGGGGGGAGAGCCCGTAAGTGGTCATTATGTCATCGCCTAAAGCTAAAGTCTTGTTTTCAATCTCAATCAGCGCTAGGTTAGGGTTAAGGTTAGGATTAGGGATAGGGTTAGGGTAACTCAATTTCATTTTTACCAAATAATTTACGAAGGAGGAAATGGGTTATTTCCCTTGGAAGCTTTAAAATAATTACGCCCGCCGTTCAATCGCACCCAAATGTTTACCCAAACATTTTTTCGAAATTGATTTATACTTAAAACCTCCCCAGACACATACGCAATGTGTTTGTGAAGTTTAAAAAAAATCTGTCGAGCCATTTTGGTGCAAAATGAGGACATACCGATACACACACACGCACATTTTCAGTTTTAATACATTATATATATATATATATAATATATATATATATATATATATATATATATATATATTATATATATATATATATATATATATATATATAATATATATATATATATATCTATATATACAGATATATATATCATCATCATCGAGAACGGACGTTAAACGATGATGATGATATATATATCTGTATATATAGATATATATGTAAAATTAATATGTGACAATTATTCGGTAGTCATGATAAAACTCCAAGTTCCGGATGTTGGGGCGGAAACCCATGCCCCCATTTCTTCAGTTATCTGGCCATCGACAAAATGCTATGAAAATGACTGTTTAAACAAAAGGAAATTATTGTGTGATTGACCGTTATTAAGACAAAAGAGCTATTGGAATGACCACTAAGTAAGGGAAGGGAGTAAAAATGTTCATAGTATTCGTGTAAGCGTGCATGTCCATACCTACACATGTGCCTACACAGGCGCCTATAAGTATATACTCATTCACCCTCACTTGAAACACACACATGCTCACCCACACATTCACCAAAAATATATACATACCCGCATACACGCTCGCACACACATACGCGTGCACAAAAAAGGTTCATACACAGGTCTATATACGCCCATGCACAAGAAAAATCAGGGATAAAGGCAAAATACAGAAAACAGTGTAAAGAAGTATAAAAAAATAAGCAATAAGAGTAAAACATCTATATACGCACACACATGTCTACATATGCGCATACCCGTATATATATATGAACACACACGAAAAAGGTTCATACATACGTCTATATATGCACATGCACAAGAAAAAACAGGGCTAAAGGCAACATACAGAAAAAAGTGTAAAGAAGTATAATAAAATAAGCAATAAGAGTAGTATACTCACATGCACACTCTATATACGCACATACCCCCACAAAAGATTCCATATATACGTCTATACATGCACATAAATGTAGGGTGGAAGATGCAGAGGCGGTTCTAAATGATACTATGATTGAAGTGGAGTTAGAAACTAACAGACATGAACATAACATCTATATATATAAAAGGCAGTTTGTCTGTCTGTGTGTCTGTCAGGTTGTACCCTCACCCTGACCGCGGCTTTCAACCGATTCTGATGAAACTTGACACACATCTCAATATGGCTAACCACAAAGGGTGGGTGTTACTGTAGCTTTTAGCCCCAGGAGATCATCGTCTCCAGCTGGCTTTAGGCACACTATCTGCGCCCTTATGTTATTTGCAAAGGGAGGTCGTCCCTTTCTTGTAAGCCTAAGTGATACGCACGGACCGCAGTTTCGAGGTAGTTGCCTCTTGTCAACGGGCGGTAATCACCAGTTTACGATGAAAAGGAAGACCTTGTATGCAAATACTCAAGTGTTTTTCTTGTAACTTCCGTCACTGATTTCGAAAAACTGTCTGCAAACAATAATAAATCTCTGAACGAGATGTAAACAGTAACCGCTCGACTATGTAAAGTATAATAGCCATCTCAATATGGCTAACCACAAAGGGTGGGTGTTACTGTAGCTTTTAGCCCCAGGAGATCATTGTCTCCAGAAAGGGATGACCTCCCTTTGCAAATACCATAAGGGCACAGATAGTGTGCCTAAAGCCAGCTGGAGACGATGATCTCCTGGGGCTAAAAGCTACAGTAACACCCACCCTTTGTGGTTAGCCAATGTGTAGCTTTACAAATTTATTTTGTAATTTTGGTTTGCAATTATTTATAGTTAAATGTTTCCTTTCAAAGTTTTTACTTTCAAACAATTTATTCATGCACATTTTGGACCTAACAACCTGTATGAGAAAATCGTTTTGACTGAAAGAATTTTGAAAGGGTTTTATTTTTAGACTGGGGTCAAACGGTCTTCAACCATATTTTAAATCTTTAGCAACACCAATTACAAAGAACTTGGGAGTGGTACTGAAAGATGGAGAGAAGTATTTGACAGACAGAAAGAGAGAGTTACACATTTTAACTGGGTGGGAGCTGTCTTCAATAATTCAAGTAATGCTATATATTCAAAATTAACCATGCATGCTGGTTTTGTTGTTGTTACTGTTGTTATTGTCACTTACTTTTTTTTGTATTTTGACACTACTTTCCTTCAAAAGTTAGTGGTCATAAACTCCCTAGGGAATTTTATGTCAGCTTCATCACTTTTATTTATTATTATTTTTTTCCTTTGTTTTGAGACGAGATCGAACTTAAGAATTTTATACCGATAAATTTTAGACGCTTTTTTCTGAAACTGGTAAGATTATGTAGGAGGTGCAAATTTTGATCTTCCACCCACTGAGAATTCTAGGGGGTGCAGGTGCACCCACTGTACCCCCTGTTCCCGGACCCTTGAAAACAGGCCTAACGGATGTGTTTAAATGAATTAGCCAATTGGAAATAGATCAAGAATTTACGTGACCGCTCCCTAAACCCTAATATATTTTAAATATTTAATATGCATAGGTTAAATAGCCAATAATTTAAATGACTGCTTCCTAACCCCCAATATAATTTTAAATATCTTTATATATTTAATATGCATACTTTAACGCAAACCTTGGACTAAATTAAACTTGGACATGGAGTTACTACTATGTTTTTTAAAATTAAATTTATTTGATTATGTGGATGTATTAATTTTAATATCCAATAACAAGAATGTAAACATTGTGAAATCTAATATGCATAGAACGGGAACTTATATTTTGTGGAACTAACCTTGCCTGGACTTGTAATTCGGACTGAATGTTTTGGATGCTAGAATTTAACTTGTTCGTGTTAAGTAGATGCGTTAAGTATTATTTAGATTATGTTTGTATAATATATTCATACGCAAATATCTTGTTTGTGTATATGTGTATATATATATATATGTGTATGTGTGAATATTTATACTTTGTACCTTGTTTCATGAATTTTTGTTACGTTGTTTAGTATTATCGTTAAAACAACAATACTGTTGGTATTGTTAAAAGTGGTAGTATATTACGTTAGAATGCATTTACTGGACTGAAGCATGATAATCCAATGTAATGTGATATATTGTTCAATGTTGTTATTTATGTATTTTGCACATGTGATTACTATGTACGATTTGCCTATGTATGTATATTTGTATATTTTATATGTGTTTATGTATATATATATATAAAACATTACGTTATATAGTTAGGGTTCAGTAAAATAATTTACTTTACCACACACCAAACTTTTAGAAATAGCAGCCAAATAATTTTAGCTATTTCCTCTACTATTGTCTCCCAGCCAATGTATACTCAAAAATAATTCACGCAGGTATAGAGGGAAAAATAACGAAAGATCACACGTACATCGATTACTTGATATATATATATATATATATATATATGTATTTTGAATATTTGTCTTATTATTTATTTTCTTGTTGTTATTGGATAGTAAGTGAAGCATGTTTTCTATATATTAATATTGTACTTTTCTTGTTATGTATATCCTCTGACGAGGCCTTTGGTTATTTAAACATATAAATATAATTTTTAATGCCTAGGACTATATTACAATGGCATCTATAGGCAATTTAAGTTGAATTGACTTTTGACCATAGGTTGAAACAGCTGTAAGGAGCAGTTTATTTGTATTATTTTAATTTTTATTATTATATTACATATTGATGTTTATTGTTTTGTTCGATTTTGATGTTCCCATTTGTATAATTAATAAATAATGTGAAATTGTAATATCCGTAAGTTGATGATCGAAATGAATTTTCTTATTTGTATTATGAATTTACGGTAAAAGCATTTTTTGGCTTTATTGAGAAAATTCTATAGTTTGTAAGATATTTGTTGTTGTTTTTCTGCAATTTCAATCAATCAGTGACGTCTATTGAGTTAAAAAGCATTCTGTGCCGTATGAATCTGTCCCTCGTTTAAGAAACAGATTGGGTTTATTTACATTTGTAAAGAAAAAAAGATACCCTTCCCCCACCCCTAACCCAAACTAACCCTAAAACAGATCGAAATGCAATAGATCGATACTAGGGTTATAATTATGGGTGACAATTTCATATGACACCACTAGAAAAAGCGGCCGTTTTTTCTTCACAAATGTAAATAAACCCAATCTGTTTCTTAAACGAGGGACATATTTAGGCAATCTTTCGTCTCTAGTAGACCTTTCCGTCGATTTCCGTAAAAATTTTTTTGTTTTTTACATATGGGCTTGCGGGAACTTTTGAAGTAATGAGAGCGAAAGAGACTAAGAGAAAGCGATTGTATGACGAGGGAAATTCTTTTGAAGTTACCGTGCATGGGAGCATTGATGTACATGTGTGTGTGTGTGTGTGTGTGTGTTTGATGGGGTGTGGGAGACAGACAGTATGTTGTGTAAGTGAAGTGTGTGTGAAGAGACAGAGTAATGTGTGAAAGAAAGAGTTATGTATATGTATGTATATTACTTCAAAAGTTCCCGCAAGCCCATATGTAAAAAAAAATTTTTTTTACGGAAATCGACGGAAAGGTCTACTCGAGACGAAAGATCGCCCATATTTATACGGCCCAGAATGTTTTCACCTCAATAGACGGTCATTGATTGGTTGAAATTGCCGAAATGCAAGAAATTAAAGACCAAATATCTTACAAACTATAGAATTTTCTCAATAAAGCCAAGAGAAAAAGATGTTTTATAAACACATTCTACCAGTATACGAAGTTTAAAATTATTTAGTTACCTAGAAATTTATGTTAAAAACTGCCGTTCAAACCGAAAAGATCCAGGATTTGTATTTTAATGTGGTTTTGCATTATTCATATATCATGTACATACGTGTTATAAAGTATATTTATTATCCGATATCATCGGAATCTACACCATATGAAACGAATTTGTTGATATTTTCATTTAAAAAATCCATTTTTCTGAAAGATATGAGGAAATAAAATCATTGGAGGAGTGAAGCTGGCCACTTGAGTAGGTGTGACATAAGTCCCAAATCAAACATTGAAATCGATTTACCAACTCTTTCTTTATAAGCTGATTGCCTTGACATTAATACACATAAATGTATGACGTATTACACATAATTATTTCAATATGGCTATTCTTCCCTGTGCAGTGTTTTCATCTCCTGATATTTCGGATTCTATAGATCTTATCAGGCGTAAGTAATAACTGATTAAGATCGTAAAATATATTAAGTACGGATAAATTTCTGTAATAAGTCATTATTTACTGTCGCTTTGTTTGCACGCTATTTTTTCTTAAATAATTATGATAGCATATTTAGACGTGTTTACTTATAATGTACGTATACGTACCATGTGTACATACGAAAGTATACGTTGAAGAGTTGCGGTGTATGTTTGCCTCTAGATTGAAATGTATCTGTCAAATTTGATGGCAAAACATTTCACTGAAGACAATGTTTTACTTATTAATTATTTGGTGCGGAAAAAGGGTGGCGATGGAAGGTGCAGTATATCTTTTCGACAGGCATTTTCGCTGCGAGATTGTATTTTTAATTTCCTGTTAAAGAGTGAACATGTATTTATCTTTGAAATGATCTTAACGTAATGCCTATTCTTTGACAAGCATAACTACAGATTTCTGGGTAAATTTTCATTTACCGATTTCTGCCACCTCCCCCGACTTTGGATGATCGTAACTTTCAGAAAATGGATATTTTTAAATAAAATTTTCTACGAATATGTATTATATCATTTAAATTCCGAATATACAAAATTTTAGGATTTGTGGGGGAAGCGTTTTAGGAGGGAATAGGGTGGGGAATTTCAGAAAATTTACCGGAGTCCACTTCGTCTTAACTTTCAAGTAAATAGATATTTTTAAATGAAATCCTCCACAAATATACCTCGGACTATCTAGATTCCGAGGATATAGGAATTTGGGGGTGGGGAATAACTGGAGGTTATTTCTGAGAACTGTTCCCCACTTAGGGGTGTTTCGGAACAAATTCATATTTGTTTCATTTTGTGCGTTTGTGCATCCATAGATTTCCACTGAAGCAACTAACAGGCAATGAAGCCCTCACCAGAAAACTCGTTATGCTAAAAATAACAGCTAAAGTTCTGGTACACAGAAAGATGGATCTTTTCTGTTTGACGGACGGAATTTTCTAGTTAACTAAAAAATTTGAAACTTTGTATACTGGTAGAATGTGTCAAACCCCAATGCTTATTTTTTAAAACTCTGGTACTTATTCTGTTGAACTTTTTTGCTGAACTGCTAAAATTCCGTCCATCAAACAGAAAAGATCCAAGATATATTATCAAAGAAAAAGCCATAGCACCATCTTTAGTATCTGTTATTATTATTATTATGGAGTTGAATGTGTGTGTGTGGTGAAGTTATTAATATCAATACATTAACCAACACCATTGAAGTGAATTAATAGTTTCTATACTTTTGGTTTGGCACTGCTGAATTGAGTCAAAGACTATATAATACAAGTCAGCAGAAAAAAAAAAAAAAAGAAAATGCGATATCCATAACAATAACGAAATAAGACCTCCAAACAGTAACCCTTGTGTTTAAAATCTCCCTAACAAAAAGAAGAGAGGTTGTTTGGCTATGGACTACATCAAAAAGTTTGCTTAAATCAAGTAAACTTATGAACCAAAGGTAGCCTAGCCATGAACATCTCAATGGTTTTCTTTCTTTTTGTCAGACATGGCTGTGTGGTTAAGATGGTTTCAAGTTCAGTTTCACTGCATGGCAATTTGGACAAGTGCCTTCTACTCTACCAGGCTGACCAGTGCCCAGTGAAAGAATTTGGTAGCTAGAAACTGTGCAAGTCTGTTGTATGTGTGTGTGTCTTTGTACCCCACCCTCACTACTTGACAACTGGCATTGGTTTGTTTACATTCCTGTAACTAAGCAGTTCAGCAAAAAAGTTCAACAGAATAAGTACCAGAGTTTAAAAAAATAAGCATTGGGGTTTGACACATTCTACCAGTATACGAAGTTTCAAATTTTTTAGTTAACTAGAAAATTCCGTCCATCAAACAGAAAAGATCCTATATCTTTCTTGCTTATTTAAATTCAGTTCAATGCACACTTGCCTTGAACCAACCATTTCTCTTTGTGTTTATGTTCTTGATAATTGTTTAGAACAAGTTGTTTTACACCTATTACACTTTTTATTTGTGGCCGGGTCAAACCCGGAACATTCACGATGTGAATTTTCCGAGTCCTCTCCCCACCCCCCTTTCGTAAGCGCGCATTTTTTTGTCATATTCGTTTAGAGCAAGTTGTGTTACACCTATTACACTATTTTTTTTTGTTTTTGTGCCCTCGTCAGACGCTTTCGGAAATGCGCTTTATCGAGCGCGCATTTTTTTCTCTTTTTATGTCATATTCGTTTAGAACAAGTTGTTTTACACATATTACACAATTTTTTTTGTTTTTGTGCCCGGGTCAGACCCTCAGGCGCTTTCGGAAATTCACGATGTGAATTTTCCGAGGCCTCTCTCCCACCCACCCCTTTCAAGAGCGCGCATTTTTTTGCCATATTCGTTTAGAGGAAGTTGTTTTACACCTATTTCACTATCTTTTTTGTTTGTTTTTATGACAGGGTCAACGTTTTAGTTTGACTGAAATAATTCCCCCTTTGAACTTTTTTAATTGCGTATATATATATATGTGTGTGTGTGTGTGTGCGCGCGCACTCGTGCGCAGAAATCTACGGATGCCCAAACGCACAAAACGAAAAAAATCAAATATGGACGACTTGTTCCGAAACACCCCCGAATGGGGAACAGTTCTCAAAAATAACCCCCAATTGTTTTTTCCCCAAAATTCCTGTACCCGGAATCTCCATAATCCGAAGTATATTTGTTGAGGATTTCATTAAAAAATATCCAATTTAAGTGGACACCTGTGAATTTTCCGAAATTTCCCACCCCATCCCCTCCTAAAGCATTTGTATATTTGGAATCTACATGATATAACACATATTCGTAGAAAATTTCATTAAAAAGTATCCATTTTTCTGAAAGTTATGATCATCCAAAGTCGGGGGTTGGGGTCAGAAATCTGTAGTTAAGCCCCTTGACAAATGGAGTGCGTTAACCCCTACTGATTTTACTGCTGCTCCTGAATTCCTATAAGAAATACGGTTAATATATCGGGTAAGACCTGGTCACGGAAAAAAAAAAAAGTATCTTTTAAGTGTTAAAAAAAAAAAAAACCAATATGAAAGCAAAAATTTGCACAAACGAACAGGGGTGGGAGGAGAGGACTTTCGGAAAATTCACAAGATCCGATTTTTCCCTCATAACTTTCAGGAAAATGGATATATATTAATGAATAGAAATACCGTTCAAATGGCACAGATTACGATTATACCTCGGACTGGGTTTTACCCTATATATTAACCAAAAATACTAAGGCATTTATGGAAAAAATTGATAAATATAAAATTTAATTACAGGATTAGATATCATTTCAGCATACCTCCACATGTGCCCCCGCCACCCGACTTCTTCGTAACTTTCAGAGAAATAGATATCTTTCGATGAAGTTTTCTACAAATATGCTTCAAATGGTATAGATTCCTATTATATCAGAATTTGTGTTGAAAAAACAATTTTTCCAAGGGCGGGATGAGGAAATTAAGAAAATTTACATGAGTCGTCTTTGTTTCTTCATAACTTTCAGCAAATTGGATATTTTTTCATGAAATTTTCTATAAATATCTTTCAGAGTGTGTAAATTATGATTACATCGTTATTTAACCTGAAAAAGAAAATTAGTGTGCACACACACATACATACTGACACAAGTCACAATTGTTTTACGGAATTTCGAGTTTCATTTTGTAGATATCTATGATGTGTGTATGTATTTTTTCTGAAAGTTATGAGGAAAAAAAGCCGATGCATGTGAATTTTTCGAAACTCACGAAATTTTTTTTTTTTTTTTTTTTATCACAGCAAATTCTGATATAATCGGAATCTACACTGTCTGAAGCGTATTTGTCGAACATTTCACAAAAAAAATATCCATTTTTCTGTAAGTTATGAAGAGACAAAGCCAGTGGGACACACATGTGGAGGTATCCTTAAAAATAGAAACTTACTGTTTATTTTAGCCGACTTTGTTTATGTTATTTAACTCCATATCTGTTCTGATTGAGCAGACCTATGACCAAGGGAATTCCAATCTTTTTAGGAGTACATTATTTATTGCCATCCTTTAAAGCAGAAATATTTGAACATAAAAGAACCCTCATTACTGGTTTATAGGGGTTATTTGTTTCTTATAGGTATGCAGGTAATGTGAGAGTTAAAAAAAGAGAGTTTTAAACTGCTTAAACTTGTCCAACTTGGTAGCAAAGTTTTGGTATGGCTAGCCCTTGAAATCCCATGCCTCATGAGAGTAGAAAAGAGTGGAATAATTTGTGAAATGAAGGAAATAAAACAAAGTTAACAATCAAAATAAGTATTCTTTATTCCAACATAAGACCTTGGGGAAAGGTTCTTCTTGAAATAAATATTAACAGGATTATTATTGCAAAGAAAAGTTAATTAGAAACTGTTGATACTATTATGCCTGGCACATCCTACTACATTATATATGCCTGCAAAGGTTTCCTTATAGAATAGTCTAGAGGACACTCAAAAGAATCATATAATTCTCCCCAACCAAAATATTTTCTCTGAGTGAACATACTTGAACAGTGAATATTTACACGTCATGCCAAACTGGGGGTCGCCTCGCATGCTGGGACCGACATAATGGTAACTGGATAGGCTCAAGAGAGTTGAAGAAGTTTGGATCTGGTGAGTTCATTAGGGTTTGGTCAGAAGAGTTGTTTGGGGAAGACCCAACAGGAACTAAATTTGATTCACATTTGTCGACTGTTGGATTATTACTGGTCATTTGATTTTTCAATACGCTATTGGGAACTTTGTGGTCTCTCACTGCATGGTTCTAGATCACGCAGTGATACATTACTTTCACGACCATCTGGATATTGGATACAGGATACTGGGGGTTTGATTCAATCAAATGAACCTTGTCATCCTTATTTTGACTGGCGAATATAACATTTCAATAAGACAGGACCTGGATTACTCAACCATGTTGGAATTGATGTCCCATTTAGAGATCTTCTTGCAAAATTGAACTTTCATTCATGAGAAGTAATATTTGTTGCTGTACAAAGTAGGGAGCAGATCGAGTGAAGTGCATCTGGCAAAACAACCTCCCAAAATTTCACATCAAGTTTTCTGGAGCAACAGGCAAATTTAATTACTTTCCAAATGATATCATTGTATCGTTCATACCGTCCATTCCCTCTTGGGTTATATGGGCATGTTTTACTAGTGGCAACATTTTTACTGTGAAGCCATCCTTTCAATTCCTCCAACATAAAGCAGCAGCCTCTATCCAAATGCACATATCTAGGCATACTGAATACTAAGAATATTGAGCAAAGACTCTTGATGACTGTTGGAGTTCTAGTGTCTCCACTTGGAATAGCAAAAAGAAATCTAGAATATTCAACTTCTGTTAAAATATATTTGTTATGAGTAGCAGATGGAAGTGGATCTTTAAAATCTAAGTTCATTCTCTCAAATGGTTGAGTTGCTTTCTCTAGACTCATGTTAGAAGGCTTTAAAAAATGAGGTTTACTTTCAGCACAGGTTTTACAAGAGGAAATCATTACTTTGATTTCATCAAGCGATACTAGAATGTTTTTGGTTTTCACATAGTGATACATTCATGTTACATCCAGTGGCAATGGGAATTATGTAATTCAGCAAGTTGATTAGAACTGACAGCAGAGGAAAACAGTCGAGTCAAGGAATCAGCTGGTTTGTTCTCATTACCTGGGCAATACTGAATGTCAAAGTTATATCCTGAAAGTTCCAACCATCATCTTTGAATTTTGTCATTTTTTATTTTGCCGATATGTTTACCATCAAACATAAAGCTTATTGATTTTTGATCTATAATAAGAGTGAATCATTTCCAGCTTAAGTAGTGTTTCCAGTGGCGTATAGATTCTATAATTGAGGCAGCTTCTATCTCAACTAAAGGATGTTTTAACTCGGACTTCTACAAGATGCATGAGATAAAAGCAACATGCCTTCCTCCTTGGTTTAATGTTGCAGCTATTGCAAAATTAGAGGTATCTGTCTCCGCAACAAAGGGTAAAGTTTCATCTACAGCCACAATTACTGAGCCCTCAATGTCTTTCTTTAGTTGAAGAAAACATTCAAGTGCAGCTCCAGAGATAGAAAATGTATTGCTGCTTAGAAGTTTAATTTTGCCTGAAAAATTAGGTATCCATTTGGAATAGTATGCAAATAAACTGACTACTCTTTTTTGAAGTTTAAAATTGTGAGGAGCAGGCAAATCTCTCAAAGGTTCAAGGTGTTCTGGATCTGGTTTGATCTCTTTTTGAGATACCTCACAACCCAAAAGCTGAATTTTCTAAATGGAGAATACACACTTGTTCTTGTTAGATTTAAGTTTATTTTGCTTAACCCTTTAGCACTTAAACTGGCCATATCCGGCCAAAAGTATTCTGCCTATTTTATGTTCAAACTGACTGGATCTGGTCTCTCACACCAACCCTACAATATTGTTCTAGAAATTAACAGCTACCTCATCAAAATCTCATAGCTACAAGATAATGCATGATTAGATCAAAACAATGATGATGAAAAAGCATTAATTTTGGCAGAATAATGCGAACACTAAAGGGTTAACAGCTTCCATGAATGCAGCAAGGTTAACGTTATGATCACTCTGGTCAGTGCCACAGACAGTGATGTTGCCTAAATATGCAAATGTGGCTATTAGATTGTTTGCAGATATAAATTTATCTATAGATCATTGAAAACAAGCAACACCATTAGTTATTCCTCGTGGTATTCTCGTAAATTGCCACAGTTTGCTGTTAGCTTCAAAAGTGGTGAACTTTTTATCTTCATCACGAAGAAGAACTTGGTAGTATGCATGTTTGAAATCAATGGTTCTGTATACACTATAATTCACAATGTTATTGATCTGATCAGAAATCCAAGGTAGTGGGTATGCATCCATTAAGTTGAGTGAAATGTTTTACTGTCTGGAAATAATCCACAACCATCTTTGTTTTTTTTTTTGGTGTTCTTTGGCAGCAACAACTTGGCTCGATAATGCCTTCAGCCAAGAGACATTGGACTTCCAACTTGATAAAATCTCGATTTGGCTTACTGTAATAATGAGATTTAACAGCAATTGGTTTACAATCTGCTGATAAATTATTGAATAATTCAGGTGGAGTAACCAATAATGTTGACAATCCACATAACTCAACATTGAGGCTTTTATGTTGAGAAAGTATATCCTGACCAATAATGATGTCCATGCAGAGTGACTGAGTACAGTCCTGAAGACATAAAGTGACCATGACACATCCAATGACAATTTCTTTCAGTGAAGGCTCTGTCATGGCTACTGTAGATGAAGCTGAAGTTACTTTCAACTGTAACTAGTTAGCAAGTCATTTAGAAATGAAGTTATTTGAGCTTCCAGTATCAACTAATGTGTCAGCAACCACAGAATTAATTTTTACATGGATTATTGTTTTCCGAAAGCTGTTGGGAGAGGCAGCTAGAGTGGGATCTACCTTCTGAAGAACATATTAAAAATGCAGACAGAGTTGCAGATGTATTTGAACTTTTAGCAGAAGAGGACCTACATACCTTAGAGAAATGTCCTAATTTCCCACAATTATTACAAATCGCTTCTCAAGCGGGGCAATGTGTCCAATCATGTCTATTGACACCACAGAAAAAACAATTTCCTTTCATTTTAGTGAATCCTGCATTTAGTTGTAATTCATTATTAACTGCTCTTAAAGCTGATGAATTGTATGCATCTGAGGTTTTCTGAGCTACCTCTAGAGTCTGACTGGGTGACTGCTGCGTCAAGTGTTATGGTTGTATTTTGTAATAGACTCTGTTGAATGGGATGAGATATAAGTCCATTGATAAAAGCATCTCTAATCATTTCTTGTTGATAAATTACTCCAGTTACATCCTTGAAGGTACGATCTTTGGCAAACAACCGCAAAGCACTGAGATATTCATCAAAGCTTTCTCCTAGCTGTTGATGTCTAGTAGCCAAGCAGTGTCAAGCATATATCTCATTCCTTGGCGCAATATGTAATTTCTCAAGGTTTGCGATTGCCATGTCATAATTAGTGCAATCAGAAATGAATTTGAATACTGTTGGTGACACAAAATTAATAAGGATATCAAATTTGTTCACAGCATCATGATTTGCACTTACCAAAGTAAGGAAGCTTGTGAAAGTTCTCTTCCAGTGTACCCATGCCTTGTTAGACCCTTTAGTGCTTGGTATGGCGTCGAGTGTTTAGGACGTAAAAGTTTATCCATAATATTTAGATTGAAATGAAGGAAATAAAACAAAGTTAATAATCAAAATAAGTATTCTTTATTCCAACATAAGACCTTGGGGAAAGAGGTTCTTCCTGAAATAAATATTAACAGGATTACTACGGAAAAGAAAAGTTAGAAAATATTGATACTATTATGTCCAGCACATCCTACTACATTATATATGCCTGCAGAGGTTTCCTTATAAAATAGTCTAGAGAACATTCAGAAGAATCATACAGTTGGATTTTTGCAGTTTTTTTTTTCTTTCTTGTGATTTTATTTGTATAAAACACAGGAATACAGAAAATAAAGAAAAAAAATACCTTTTAATATTGACTGACAAAATTTGTAGAGCACTATGCCAATTCAAAAAAATTGTTTCAGCTCTATGCTCAGAATTCAGAGTCCTTTAATTGGTTATGTATGCCAAATTTATTGGGTTTGTAAAAAAGTCCATTGCTTTTTTTTTAAGTAAAAACATTAACTATAATTAGATAGTTGTATATTACTCAACCACATTTTCCCCATTTTGTTCCATTATCTTTTGCCATCTTTGAGGCAGCTTCATGATCCCATCCTCCCAGAAATTGGCATCTTTCTGGTTCATGAACTGGTCTAAGTAGTTTTTACACTTTTTTAAAGAATCAAAGTTCTTCCCATTAAGAGAATTATGCAGGGATCAGATAAATAATAATCCAAAGGTGCAAAGTCAGGTGAATATGGTGGGTGGGGTAGGACATCCCACCAAAGCTGCACCAACTTCTGCCTGCTCTGCAAAGAAACATGCAGTCTGGTGTTGTCCTGATATAAGACAGCACCCTTTTGGTTAGCTAATTCTGGACATTTTTCATCAATTGCCCTCTTTAATCAGTCTAATTGGGAACAATGATAGTCTGAATTTAATGTCCTTCCAGTCCCACCAGATACAGAGCATCACCTTCTTCAGATACAGACCAGCTTTTGGAGAGATTGAAGGCAGTTCATTTCATTTTCTCCCAGGACCTTTTTCATTTATGTTGTTGTAAATAATCCATTTCTCATCACACATGATCATTCTTTACAAAAATCAATTTTTTTTTTCATCTGAGCAGAGAATCGCAGATGGAAATATGGAAATGATTTCTATTAAGTTTTTTCCATTAAGTTATGAGGCACCCAAATATCATAACAGTTCATGTAACCAAGTGTTTGTAACTGCATTATAATGCTCACATGAGATACATGGAGAATCTCTGTGATGTCTCATAATATATGACATGAATTGTTTTTTATTAAAGTCTGTAGGCCTGCTGGAACATTCACAATCTTCCAGGTCAAAATTTTCAGTTATAAACCTAGCAAACCACTTTCGAACAGTACTTTCATCTATGACACCATCTCCATAAACAGCACATATCGTCTTTGTTGTTTGTGGAGTGCTTTTTCCTTTGTGAAATGATGAAAATGTATTTCATTTTCCTTCATTTTCAGTTTTATCATAAGAACTGTAGAAGTAAATAATCTCCACAAAATTCAAATAGAAAAATGTGTGAAGATCTCTTTCAGAAAATATATATATGTGATATGTTCCTGTCGCGTGATTAAATTTCAACTGAAAGATGCTACAAACTTTTTTTGCCAACCTAATAAATCATGATAAATACCATAATATCTAATCTTGATTAACTGACTTTTCCAGCCTGTTTGAGTTTTATGCTACATATCCCCTTTGGAAAGGTAGAAATATAATTATCATCTCATAACCTTACTTTTATATATATGTTTGTTATTTTCATTACATTTTATAATGTGAACAATTAGCAGTAAAGTGGAATAAAAATAGAATTTGCAATATTTATTTATGTCTCTTCGTGTATAAAGTTCAGATATGTAAGCTTAGTTTTAAGAGGGGAGTGTAGCTAATTAAGGAGATCCCAGTACATACTGTATTTGAACTTAGAACACAAAGAGTTGCATATGAATTCAGCAACTCCATTTTTATGTTACATTTACTACATAATGAACTTGTTGATAACAATAAGTTTTATGAACCACAACAAATGTCTGGACATAAGTTGGCTCAAAGAGAAACAAAAGACATAAGAGAAGCATGCTTAAACAACACATATAGGAGCAAGCAAAAAGGACTAAAACAGCACTTGCTAAAAATGAAAGGGGCTTGGCCTCTTGTAACTGTTTGAGGTGAGGCAACAGAAGCTTCATGTACCACATATTTGCCCACAGGCTCATTGATTTCTGGTTCCTTGTTATTGTACCCAATATGAGCAAGTTGTGAGTTCATAGGTCACAAGAAATGGCATGCTGAGAAGTTAGTATGTACTTACAAGTACTAATGCACTCCCCCCACACACACACACAAAAGAAAAACTCTCAGGGCACTGAGTGCAGAAACAAAATCAACAAGACTTTGCAGGGGCCATAAAGAATAAGGACACACAGGAAATAGATTTTCTAAAATGCCCTGAAGGCATTAGAAGTAGTGGATAATTTCAGTAACCTTGGTGACCTAATTAGCAGTAATGTTTTGAAAGTATGATTGCTAAAATAAGAATAGGACAGAGAGAATTCAAGGAGCTATTACTTCTATTGGCTACAAAAGGTCTCTCCCTGAATGAAAGGCAGAGTGTATGATGCTTGTATTTGAATAGCAATGCTACATGATAGTGAGATGTAGGCTGTGAATGCAGAGAATATGCAAAGACTAGAGAGTAATGAAGTTAGCACGATCCATTGACTGAGCATGTACAACAAAGTGCTAAGAGGAATCAGATGTAGTGTGCAAGAAAGATGACTGCACTGGTTTAGTCATATGATGCCTATGGATAAGGACAGTTGCATGAAGAGGTGCCAGCTACTTTTGAAAGAGGAGACCCAGGAAGACATGGAACAAAGTAGTGGAGGTTGTGCCGTACAGAAGAGATGACAAATGAATGAGACAGTTGGCAATTTGCTGTACTCAAGAAAAACATAACACAGCAAATACAATGTGCTAAAAGCATTCTGATTATGTTTGTGACCTATTCTGCCCCATTAAGCATTCCTTACGTACCCATTGCCCTGACAAACAGCCCTCCATCACCTCGCTATCTATGGCACCATCTAATGGTTGTAATGATTTGAGAGTGTTGGCACATACTACTCCTCTCACTTTCTTTACACAACCAGTTATCTCCTTCCCCATTATCCTCCTTTCTCCACCCATGCTATTTCACTGATTACCCTTCTCTGCTTTCAATTGTCTCTCCTCTGCCACATTCCATTTTATTTCATTCTAGGCACTCTTGCATACATACCATCATTTCACACTCACTATAACCACCCTTATGTACCCTTACATCTCCCTCCTTTCCACTCCAACATCATCCTGTTGCTCATTTCCACTCTTACACCTTGCACATCATCACCCCCATCTATCCTTTATGAGCCATTCTATCTCTCAATTTATCTCCTTTCCATATAGATATTTCCCATCAAGCATACCTCCTCTACTCCCATTTCTAATCATCTGTTACTTTCCCCTTAATGACAACCTATGTTTTGTGTTCATACAAAGGCAAACTTCAGAAACAAGCATTATATCAAAAGAGAGCTGCAGGCTACTTAAGACGAAATAAGACAAAAAACTAAAGTTGAGTAAAAATACAACATACCAACAAAGGATACATCAGTATCACCAGATGCTGATGTCTCCTGATAATTTCTTTCAGCTCCATCTGAAATGATTATTGTCTAGAAGTCTGCTTTTATTCTGTGATTGGGAATATGTCCCACTTTGTCCATATGCATATTTTTCTATATTTTATTTTGTCTCTCCCCCTACTCCCTGGCAATACCCTGCCAGCACCTGCCACTATTCATCTCTCTCTTCCTTACTCTACCATCCTGTCTGCACCCTGATCCCTTACTTACTGCCATCCCTCCTGCTCTTGCTATCTCCTACTCTCTCTCTCTCTCTCTCTCTCTCTCTTTCTCTTTCTTCCCTCTGGTTGAATAATCATGTATCACCTCTACAGCAACAAACCTGTTTCTACCCTCATTCTTGATCATTCTCTCTCCCTCCTTTTGCTCTTACCTCTGGGTTGGTAACTATGTGTCTCCTTTACAGTAGCACACCTCTTTCTTGTTAACTCCCCCCTCTCTCTCTCTAGGTAACCATGCCACTCCTCTTCAGTAGTATACCTGTTTCTGCCCTCATTCTTATTAACTCTTGCTCTCTTTCTCTGGCTGGGTAACCATGTATTCCTCTACAGCAAGACATCTGTTTCTGTCACACTAACTTTTCATCATCTGACACAAGATCACCTCCTCCAATTCCCCCTCCCCTCTCAAAGATTCCTTGTCTTGCAAAGTTACTTGGTGACCCTGCCAGTGCAGATGTCACTTAAAAAGCACTCAATTCACACTGTAAAAACCATGCCAAAATTGACTTTGCCTGTGCAAGTGCCACATAAAATGCACTCAGCTCACTCTGTGGAGTGGTTGGTGTTAGGAAGGGCTTCAAGTTGCAAAAACCATACCAAAAACAGACACAGAAGCATGGCACAGGCTCTTGCCTGGCCTGCTCCTGTCAAACCATCCAACCCATGTTAGCATGGAAGGATGATGATGATGTTCCAGTAGTTCTGAGAAGAGAGACTGAATCACTAATTACAGCTGAAAGATTGATCAAAATTAGATAGACAGCAAATGCAGATTATGCCAAAAGGAGATGAAAGTATACATGGTTGTACATGAATGCTGTTTTTTTTTGCATGCACCACACATATGACTAATATTCTTTATGGTTATTGTAGTACTTCCCATGCATGCATGGAAGATGAACATTAAATGATAATGATTATTTTATATATTTTATCATACTCTCTGCTCATTTCCCCACCTCCCATCATGAACAACTGCACATTTTTGCCTATCTCTTTTCTTCAAATTTTTGTCTTTATAATTCTAACCATTCCTTGCAGCCTCTTAATTCATTATGTTTATGACTACACCTTCTTTATCTCAGCTCTTTCTCCTCCTCTTCCCACTTTGCATGTCTATTTGTCCATTTCTTTTGCCTTTGTGTTGTTTTCTCACTTATTTTCCATCCCACTCATTTCAACCTGGATCTTGTTACAAACTTTGCTGCCTCTTCTATCTCATTTCCCTCATTGTATACCTTGCAGACTACTCATATTACTTCTCAGTGGTTTTTCTACTTCTCTCCTATTAGAGCAACAATGACTGAAATATCAACTAATGTAAAAATATTTTATTGACTTAATTTAAATTCCTCTTGGTGAATCTTATTAATGATAATTACTTATTGATGTTTTAGAATTGCTCAATGTTGAGGAGTTACCTACAAGTGAAGAAGACAATGGGTACAAGTGGAATATAAACAACAAGTACTACACTGCACAAGTACAACTGTATGCCTTGCCAGATGCCACCTCTCCAGTTTGTAGGCAATACCCTGATTCAGTACAAGCTGTTATTCTCTATTTTGATGCCAATGAGGTTTGCAATGCATTTATAGCTTTCTTTTGCATATTTGAAAAGCATTTCCAGACTTAAAAATCCAATGAATCCAAAGTATTGATGAAAGTTGTTATTACAATTCCGATAGTCCATGGTGTATTTAGAGCATCAGGATTCTAATGCTTCTTAGCATACCTAGCTGACAGAAATATACAATAGATCTTTGAATATTACCGATAATTGTCAAACATTATACATGGAGATGATTTATTTCTTATCTGTTGCTTAAACCATAAAACTGGTGTTGAAAAGTAGCTTGGATTCTAGAGACATTTGCAACTTCATCATATTTGATATTTTCAATATCATGATGCACTGTCTCCTACTGAAACTGCCTGTGTCACTATTTGAAAACTGCTCTGAGCTTCCTATTTGCTGGGCTACTTACAGGGCTCTAAGTAATGATTAGCTGCAATGCATGAGTCATGGTTTCTTATAGTGCCACTCTTGGTGTTCCTCTAAAGATTGTGGTCACTGTTGTTCCTCTTGACTAAACCATGTTTCTGGTTGAAATCCAGTTTAAATAATAAAGACCAGTAACTGAGCTAGATTCAAGGGAATGTATTCTTTTCTTTACTGAAAAAAAAGTCATTAACCAAAACAAATCGTTATAAATAGTGTATCATAACATAATACAGTCTGTTTTACTGGCAATTTTCCTTGCTTACCCTACAAAGAATAGACTTTGTGCAATATGCATAACTCTCATTCTCTGACATAATCTGATACAATATTAATCAAAAAGTTAAATAAAAATAAAAAATCCTATCAACATATATAATCTGTATTTGAAAGTATTTAAGTTACCATTGCTATGTATATTCACATATGAAATCAGTTACATGCTACTGACTTCACTTTTTGTATAACTGATTTTAGTTTACCCAGCATATCTTGAAATATTCAGTGAAAAAAAGCAAAATTTGGAACAACAAAAGAATAAAATTTTATTTTGTTGAGTTAATAAAATTGGTGCCAGTGTTCATCTGACAGCACACTTTTTTTCTTTTTTGATGCTTTAATGTGAGGAGATTGAAATAGGAGGAAAAGCCATAATTCATAGGTTATCCACAAACTGGTGGCATGACTTGAATACCTGCAACAAAGTGAACTTTACTAAAGAAACTTGTAAAGTGCAAAGTGGTTATGTTTAACCAGGTAACAGGTTATGCCTACCACCCAAGAATGGATACAGTCACCTTTCTGTACAGTTCACCTTTCCCCTAACTATGGCAGGAGACACTGAGTTGCCTGAGTTGCTGTTTATTGAAATCAAGCCCAAAACCATATGATTGCAAAGGGACTTTTATAACCGTGTGCCTGAGCCATTACAAATGTGTAACCTTGAGCCAGTTTTTAAAAAAAAATCATTGTTTTTATTATCTGAATTTGAGAGTAAAGTAAAATGGAATGATAAAAATGTGTTTACAGTTCATTTAACAATATTATTGTAAAGAAATGTGAATAAAAGAGAGTCATTTACTTTCTACATCTGCATGGTGCTTTCAGAAAGTGTAAAATCATAAAATCTAAAACTTTAATTACTGGAATTGAATCAAAGAAAAAAAATATTAAAATGATTTTCACAAATTAGTCAACTAATACTGGATTCAGTTTCTGAATAGCAAGGATAAGATTTTGTAATAAAATATCAATGTTAGCCTAGAAGCATTATAAGATTGAATCAAAATGAAAAGTATACGGAAAATATGCATTTGTAATTATTTAGCTTCTGAAGTATGTTTGTACCTATGACCTGCACAGTTGATGTTCAATTTGAACTTCTATAGGTCCACACATAGATGGAAAAAAACATGAGTAGGGAGTGCTGCAATTCCTGGTATAGTGGATTACAAAAAGTGTTTCATACAGAGTTTAGTGTGTGAGAAGGGATGCAAAGAATGCTGTCTTTATAGGAGTAGTTGTTGAATGTGATGGCAAGTAAGCTGTTGATGTGCAAGTGTGTAAGGGAGACAACTAAACCTTAGAGTTAATGTAGGTTAGTGAGAGTTCCATCAGTGCATGTGATGGTGTGATCTGACATGATCTTCCCAGTCTAAGAAATGGATAAAGCATAACAGATCTTTTTTTTTTTTTATCTAAGAGACTTGCATGTCAAACATGATCAAATATTTCATTGACTTTTAAGTGTAACAATTTCGTTTTCACTAAATTTTTCAAGTATAAGAGCCTGGTGAACATTGAGGAGATTTAAGGTTTTGGAGAAGGTGATTAACAAATATCTCCAAAACCTTTGGAAGTGAGTGATAAATTGGGTTGCTCTGTTTCTAGGAATATAATAAAATGTGTGTTTCCAAAGATCAGGACAGATCCCTTTAGAGTGAGATTGAAGAATTTGACAAAGATAAGAAATAGCTTGGGAGCACATTGTCTGAGCATAATGAAAAGAGCAATTTGGACCATTAGCCTTGAAAGTTTGAAGCAATTTTACCTAGTGTGTGCAGTGTGGAGTTGGATGCAAGTGAGCTGCAAATGGGAAGGCTTTCTTTATGGGGGTACTGTTTATGGAAACATTATGGTCGAAAAGTAAAGATTAGCTTGTGTTCTGTGGCATGCACTAAATCCTGTTTTACATTTCATATGATGGTCTTGCAGTTTCAGTGATGGATAAAGTTGTCCACCATATGATGAGTGGGGTTTTTTCCCCAAGCATTGTAAGATCATGTTCTTTGTACTCCCACAGTGCTGCAGTGTGTGAACCATTTAGTAGATTTAGGGTTTTGTGCTTTAGTTTTGTGTAAGATGTGAAGGGAAATACTTAAGAGGATGGTTTCAGTCACCTACTTAGTTATTTCTGATAGGTAGAGGTAATACACATACAATGTAAGGAATAGTTAATGTAGAGCTATAAGCACCCCAACTAGCTAGCTGATTTGAAGTGCCAAAGTGTGAAAATGTTTGTTGTGCAATGTGATGTATCCATCATGTGATAAGGCATTGTTGATCTAATAAATGCAGAGATAGTGATGGTTAGGTAGAGGCTGTATTCAGTGATAAGAAAGTGATTTAGAGTATATAGAGTTCTAGCAGTATCGCCCAGCGTTGCTCAGGTTTGTAAGGGAAATAACTATAAAGCATTTTTAGAGAGTTATAGCCAAAAAATAGCAAAAAGATGGAAAAAAATGATGGTAAATATTTTTTTTAGTTAAAAAAGGTGGAGTTGCGTCCCCTAGACAGTTTGCGGTTTGTGTTTCTGATTCTCAACCCCATGTCGAATTTATCGATTTTTTTCAGAACTGGGGGAACTTTTCAAAATTTTCGCTGCGTTAGTTTTGAATTATGACATTGGGCTATGTGTGTGTCAAGTTTCATCAGAATCGGTTGAAAGCCGTGGTTAGGGTGAGGGTACAAGAAAACAGACACACAGAAACACGCACAGACAAACTGCCGTTTATATAGAGAGAGAAGAGATATTTATGAACCAATGGGGGAGACCTCTATATGGTAGCTAGACCTAATAGAAATAGCAACCAAATCTCCCTCGAATTATACCAACTGTCTGATGTACGTATAAGCCAGTGTGGGAAACTACTACATAGTAGCTATAGCTGTTAGAAATAGCAGCTAAATCTCCCTCAAACCAAACCCTACTATTTTATGTATCTATGTATGTATGAGTCAGTGTAGGAGACTTCTCCATGGTAGCTATACCTCAAAAATTCCTTGTCTTGCAAGTTACTTGGTGACCCTGCTGGTGCTGGTGCTTATGTATGTATAGATTTATAAGTTGATCTGAGATGCATAAGGGAATGAATCTAACTGTTGTAGAAAGTTAGGATTGTAAAAGATTCAGTTCTGTATGAATAGCATTGAAGTTGCTGAGGATGTAAGATAGATGTCCTCAGTGTTTGAAGAAATGGTTGTTGGAAAAGACACAAAGGCAGCGGTTGCATTTAGACGAGTTGGGAAGATTTTGAGTAAGAGTAATCAAAAGTCATTGTGATGAGAAAGGAGAGTAGAATCTATTTGCAGACTTTCCCTTTCAGAGTTAAGTTTGAGTATACTGTGGCTTGGATTGATGTTAAACTAGGTGGTGGATTGTGTCTACCATTAAAAAGGGAAGTTTAGAGGGGAGCTGTGGTGTTTTATCATCAATGCTTTTTATCCTCTTGAAATGACTATCAAATTCGATTCAACTGAATGGTTTGATCAAATACTTCCATTCGATATCCTTCTCCACTATGGAGATGTTTTGATGAATGTTATAATGGACATAGCAAGCAGGCAGGTTGAATCAGTGTTTGTTGACATCTGGAAATGTTTCTATTATGGCTGTTCATAGCAAATTAGGAGGTAGACTAGTCCATTGTTTGTTGTGATAGAATATTTAATAGTGGATAGTGACTGGTCAGCTCAAATATTTCTGTTTTCATTTTTCTCTGAAATACATTATATATCAGTTTCTTTTCCCTTTCTTTAAAATGTATACATATTACAGAAATATTAATATTACTAAGTCTCTCTAAAAGAGATTGCGGCAGCGTCGCTAGAAATCAATTGTTATCGCCATATTAATATGGCATTCTTATTATAAGAATAAAAGCTGTCCGCTGATTAGCTCCATGAGGCCAAACGCCTTAAGATAGCTATGATACACAAACTGTATCCATTTTTAACCTTCGAACAAGGGAGGTCAGCCGCTTCACACTGCCAGTCCGACAGCTACAGACGTGTTTCAGGGTATTTGCCCTTTGTCAATGTAGCGCAGTCAGACCTCAGCAGGTGGCGACACTGACATCTCTGTTCGAAGGTTTTTATTTATCTAGTTTCAGTGGAATACATCCACTTGTTCTTAATAACAGAAATATTAATATTACTAAGTCTCTCTAAAAGAGATTGCGGCAGCGTCGCTAGAAATCAATTGTTCGAAGGTTAAAAATGGATACAGTTTGTGTATCATAGCTATCTTAAGGCGTTTGGCCTCATGGAGCTAATCAGCGGACAGCTTTTATTCTTATAATTAGAATGCCATATTAATATGGCGATAACAATTTATATACATATTACATTATATTGAAATGCAAACTCAGTTGTAGCTGGTTCTTTATGCCAACCATTTTCCTTAAAAAGATTTGCATGGTGTGTATATTATCCATCCATCCATCCATCCACCCATACATATATGCATAAAATTGATTCTACTTTATATATAAAATGATTCTACCATTCATGTGTTGAATACATATACCAGCTTGGTGCCTGGTATGAATAAGACCACCAAAAACTGCAATATGAAAGATGCTCAAAAGAACAACCTCACTGCATCACCTATTGTACAGGTTAACAAGGAATATTTTCTGTTCTTAGGTAGAGGGTCCCATTCAAAAAATATATTGCAGTGCTGATACAACCAACAATAAGCTTGCAACTTGTTCTTGGAGGCACAGGGTAGGAGCACAGAGGATGCATGTCCCAGGACCTTGAAGCAGGTCCAAGAGGGATCAACCATTAATGATTTCATATTGAAATGTTATAATTCTTAGAGGCAAAGAGTAGAAACTGTTGCCAGAGAGATATAGTCAGTGTTACCTCTACAGTGTTCTGTGGGTCTGGTACCATAGATTTGGATGGATGATGAATGAAACTCTACTGTTTGGGTGTGATGCCAATCACAATATATAACTGGCTTCCATACTGGTGGCATGTAAAAAGCACCATTTGAGCGTGATCATTACCAGTGTCGCTTTACTGGCACACTTGCCGGTGGTACGTGAAAAAAACACCATTTGAGCATGGCCATTGCCAGTAGCACCTGATTGGCCCTCATGCTGGTGGCATGTAAAGGCACCCACTACACTCTTTGCATGGTTGGTGTTAGGAAGGGCATCAAGCTGTAGAAACTCTTCCAGATCAGATTGGAGCCTGGTGCAACATGGAAAACGGATGCTAAACGATGATGATATATATATATTTTTATATATATATTTATATATATATATATATATTTATTTATATATATATATATTTATATATAAATTAAATTAAAGATAAAACCACTATTAGGCAAATCAAACAGTGACAAACATAAACCAAAACATAGAAATAAAATTAATTAATATAATATACAAATATATTGAGCATGGCTGTTGCCAGTAGCACCTGACTGGCCCTCATGCTGGTGGCATGTAAAGGCACCCACTACACTCTTCGCGTGGTTGGCGTTAGGAAGGGCATCAAGCTGTAGAAACTCTTCCAGATCAGATTGGAGCCTGGTGCAGCCATCTGGGTTGCCAGTCACAGTCAAATCGTCCAACCCATGCTAGCATTTATATAAAGATGAGAAAACAGATGGGAGAGAAGGGTTTACGCATCCAAGATGGACAAATAATCAAGTCCTACCTCTGGTCGCATGCTGTAGTGCTGACGGGGAAAGTGAATTGAGGGCGAATCGAAGTAAAGTAGATACCCCCGTCAACGATACCCCTTATTCTGCTTGTTTCCCAACTCCCGCCCCTCAAATTTCACAGCTCAGCATCGTCTATACCAACTCGTGCTCCTTATTTCCAAAGTTCAACGAACTATTTACACTGGCCATATGTGACTCCCCTGATGTGATAGCTATCACCGAGACTTGGCTGACTCCAGCAGTAAAGCACTCAGAAATTCACCTACAGGGCTACGTCCTCTTCAGATGTGACAGAGAAAAAAGGCGAGGTGGAGGTGTTACTGTGTATGTTAAATCTGATCACAAACCATCCAGCGGTATTCTACCCACTAATGCTCAACCTACAACAAAATTCGATGCCGTCTATTGCAAGCTGAGCCTATCCGAGTTTTGCCTGCCCGCGTTAGCTGTCTACAGGCCGCCTCTTGCCGACCCCCAGGACGATGTTCATTTACTCGAAGCGATAAGATTAGTTTCAGCTTCTCGTGACTGTTTGATACTAGGTGACTTCAACGCTCCCACGATCGATTGGCCCGCATCAATTTGTACATCATCTTCCCGGTTCAGCTAGGCCCTTCTTGACGTGGCTGAAGATTGTTTTCTATCGCAACATGTTGAATATCCGACAAGGCATTGGTTTGGGCAGCAGCCATCTATGCTGGATCTGGTATTCTCCCGCTATCCAAGATCAGTGTCAGACGTATCTATGTGCGCCCCTCTTGCCAAGAGTGATCATGCGGTCCTGAAGTTCGTCATGCACACAACTTTTTCTACGCCCACGACTACTTCGCTGCCACGTAGAGTCTTCTCTGCAATTAATCTTGAAATTCTAACCGAGGCTTCCGCGCTTCTGGACTGGCGATCCCTGATGACGTCCTCAGTTGATGAACTATGGTCATCCCTCAAAGCATATGTAATCTGGTTGACTGACCAGGCAGTTCCCGCTGGGCTTCCCAAGAAGAAGAAACACAAGGCCTGGGTGACGAAGAAGGTTAAATGAGAACTTCGACTCAGAGATATTGCTTGGGCTGAATTCAAAAATCTGGATTCGACTGCAGCTTTTGAGACCGAGCCGTGAAAATTGAAAAGGAAGAACGCTTCAGTTATGAATACAAAATCGCGGCAAATGCCAGTAGCAATCCAAAAACCTTCTTTGCCCATGTCCAACGGAATTCCCGCTTGAACAACCAGATTGCAACGTTGGTAGACTCAACAGGCGTATCGATTGAGGACCTTTATCAACAGAGTCAATTATTTGCCGAGGCTTTTTCAACTATTTTCAAACAAGATGATGGTCGTGAACCCCCTCCATTTGATAGATTGGTACCTCCAATGCTTCGATTGGTCATCACGCGGGACAAAGTCAAATGTGTTATTCAAGGCCTCGATGTCAACAAGGGTCATGGCCCTGACGGCATACACCCACAGGTTATCAAAGCGTTGGCTCCGGTCATCTGCGAGCCCTTAACACGTCTATTCAATATGTCATTGGCGACAGGTGTTATACCTGCGGACTGGAGAACAGCGATAATCTGCCCAATTTTCAAGAAAGGGAGCCACGAAGACCCGCTTAACTACCGACCAGTTTCCCTTACATCAATAATCAGCAAGATGTTCGAAACCATCCTTAAGAAAAGTATGATGCTCCACCTCCAAAACACAGCCTCTATCTCTGATTCCCAACACGGCTTCGTGCCGAAGAGATCATACTTGACCAACTTACTGGTAATGAAAGAATTGGTGACGCGCATCCTCGATGATAGTGATGCTGTTGACATCGTTTTATTGGACTTTGCCAAAGCTTTTGACTCGGTAAACCACCGCCTATTACTTGTCAAGCTTCAAGCTTATAGTTTCCATCCGGATATTGTACGATGGGTTGGTGCCTTCCTCTCAGATCGCTCCTTCCAAGTCCAAGTTAATGGTTCGCAGTCCGACGTCTCCAGTGCGAGCAGTGGCGTGCCTCAAGGTTCAGTGCTTGGGCCCTTATTGTTCTTAGTCTTCATAAATGACTTGCCCGACGACCTCACGCAACACACCCTTCTATTTGCCGACGATGTCAAACTGGTCGCTCCTCGCGGTGATATAGAGGATCTTCGTCGATGCCTCCACCAAATTTGGAGGTGGTCTAACGAATGGGACCTGTGTCTGAACGTGTCAAAGTGCTGTCATCTGCCTGTTGGCTCTCCTCCTGCAACTCAACTTGATTTCGAGCCGGGTCGTCTGCTGCTGGAGAGGACCGTTCAGGTAAGGGACCTGGGTATCTTGGTGGATTCCTCCTTTTTGCCTTCGGCCCAGTGCGTCCATGCTGCCAACAAAGCACGCGGAATTCTGTTCTTGATTCAACGGTCATTCGGAATGATCACAGCAGCCATATTCCTACCACTCTATGTCACGCTGGTGAGACCCATATTGGAGTACGGGATTCAAGCCTCTTCTCCTTATCTTTTCAAAGACATACAGCATCTCGAAAGAGTCCAGAAGCTGGCTACCCGCATAGTTCATGGTCTCGAAAATTTGTCCTATGAAGAAAGGCTGAGGACGCTCGACCTTTATTCTCTAGAAAAACACCACCGCCGTGGTGATCTCATTCTCGCCCACAACATCATAAGTGGAAAGTGTAACCTCTCGATAGAGCTGTTCTTCACTCCTGCTCCAGAGCATCGGCTGCGGGGTCATTCCGAAAAGCTCTACCTGTGATGATTTCATCTCAATCGAAGGAGAGGAGCTTTCTCTGTCCGGGTTGTGGATCCGTGGAACAAGCTACCAGACGAGATGGTGAAGATGCTGACGACCGCTTTGTTCAAAGCCTCCTTTGACCTCAAGTGGCCTGAACTCTTTACATGAACACCACCCTGTACTTAACTCCATGTCCCCCTACATGGCCTTGCTATTTGCTTTTGAGCCAAATTAACTAACTAACTAACTAACATATATATATATATATATATATATATATTTCTATATATATATATATATATTTCTATATATATATATATATTTCTATATTTATATATATATATTTCTATATTTATATATATATATTTCTATATTTATATATATATATTTCTATATTTATATATATATTTATATTTATATATCTCTCTATATATAAACGGCAGTTTGTCTGTGTGTGTTTCTTGTGTCTGTTTGCTTGTACCCTCACTCTGACCACGGCTTTCAACCGATTCTGATGAAACTTGACACACACATAGCCCAATGTCATAATTCAAAACTAACGCAGCGAAAATTTTGAAAAGTTCCCCCAGTTCTGAAAAAAATTGATACATTCGACATGGGGTCGACAATCAGAAACACAAACCACAGACTGTCTAGGGGACGCAACTCGAGAATCTAAGCTTTTTATATGCAACGCATTATCTATGGTAGTTTTCGCAACTTGCAATCGATTTTCACAAAACTCATGGGGAAGCTTAATGTTACCCTAAGAAACTCAATTCTGACGTTAGTTTTCCATGCAATACCTTACCATCAGAAACAATCGATAAAATCATGCCATTTTGGGAAATCGTGTTCAAATTCAAGATGACATATTTTCGACAATATCTTTCACAAATTGGCAGGAATTTTTTTTTTTTATTCACAACGAGCATCATGTCTGCTCCAAGGAACTATATAGCCCTTTTTATTCCAATAGGATACATTATTGGAAAAAATCGATTAATTAAATCATATGTGGCACACATAGCAAACCGATTTGTGTATTAAACACAAACCAGACTGTCTAGGGGACGCAACTCGACCTTTTTAGCTATCGATAATTCGATCCAACCAATTCCTACCAGGAAGAAATTACATTCGAGACTTTACCCCCAACACTTCTGCTAATAGCTGCTGCAGCCGCAAGTTATTCGAATACTTTTTTTGTTTACACTTTCTTTATAACTACCACCCCAAACGTTTTACCTTAAATTTTTGACGTACCCTAACAGCCCTCGGACGCTACTTGCAAACTCTTGGTTTATTATAAACCGCTTTTGTCATGTGCATCAAAAAACCTTTTCCTTTCGTTTGTTCAGTTTGGTCACTTTTGACTTTTTCGTTGTTGTCACTCACATTGCTGCCCGCTTTTTTGCCGTTTTTGTACATTTTTTTACATTTTGGGATACTTACCCCACGAGCTCCTTTTTATTACACCTTTACCAAACACATTGCTATCCACCAAAATACTTACCCCACGTGTTCCTTTTTATTACACCTTTGCCAAACACATTGCTATCCACCAAAATGCCACCCAAGAAGAGAAGGACCCTCCTCAGCCCTCGGACGGCCAAGGCATCGGCTGCTAGGGCTAGAAGGGCACGCGAGACCCACGAGGAAACCGCCTTGCGCCTCTTGCAAACAGCTTCCCGTTCTGCCGCTGCTCAGGCATCTGAAACTACTAGCGACCGTTCTACCCGACTTGCAAGGGTCGCAGCGTACAGATCTTCCCTCTGGTCGAGGTTGACGAAAGAGCAACAGTCCAGCCAAAACATGCGGGCTTCTTCCTGTGCTTCCATCCGCAGAGCTCGCGAGAACCCCGAACAAAGGGCCATTCGGAATGCGGCTAACGCCACTAGCACCGCCAGGACACGATCTGTCGAAACCTCACAGCAGAGGAGAACTCGCCAAGATGCTGACGCCGCAAACAAAGCCATGGCCCAATCTGCCGAAACACCTCAACAGAGGAGAGCTCGCCAAGCTGCTAACGCCGCAAACACAGCCATGGCTCGATCTGCCGAAACTCCACACCAACGAACTATTCGGACATCCAGAAATGCCATTAACACTGCTTCTGCTAGGGCTTCAGAGGGTGCTGAGGCGAGAGCTGAAAGGCTTTCAAGGGATGCCACTGCTACCGCTGTCGCACGTGCATCTGAATCTGCTGAGGCACGGTGCGCTCGACTTGAGAGTATCAACAAACGTCGGGATATCATTCGTGGTGTACATACCCCTGCCCCCGCTTTCTGGTTGTCACTAGCATTCAACTACGACGCCACAATTAACTTCTCCTTGCGTGACGACATCAAGATAGGGTCAATGACAATTGTATGCCAGTTTTGCTAAGCCAAGAAATGGCATGGAGAGCCACCTGGTTTGTGCTGCTCTGGTGGCAAAGTGGACCTGCCACCCCTACGGGAACCACCTCAACCACTGAAGGATCTTGCGGCAGGTTTAACCCCCGAATCGTCATAATTCCTTGAAATAATTCGAAAGTACAACTGCTCATTCCAAATGACCTCTTTCGGGGCCAAAATTCCTCTTAGAGAAGGCTGGATGCCTACTTTCAAAGTGCAGGGACAGGTCTACCATCTTATTGGGTCACTTCTGCCAGACGAGATTCAGCAGTCTTCTTTCCTCCAAATATACTTCATTGCTGACTACAACCAGCAGGTTGATGCACGCCTTGGAATAATACCGGGTACAAGCTATGTTCCCCGCAAAGACATTCTTCTCCGTCTCCAAACCATGCTTCATGATATCAACAGCTACGTCTGCAGCTTCAGATATGCCTTGGACAGTGCTCCATCTCCAAACTTCACCGTTGTCATTGATGCTGATAAACGACCCCACAGGGAGCACGAACGCCGTTTCAACGCACCTGCGTGCAACGAAATTTCCGCAGTCATACACGGAGAGCAACACAACAGCCGTGACATAATCATCTCCTCCCGTGGTAACAGCCTACACAGGATCAGCGAGACTCACAGATCTTATGACGTGCTTCAGTATCCATTGCTTTTCCCTTATGGGGAAGACGGCTACCACTTCGGAATTCCTTTACAGCAGCCCTCCAATCAAACTACTGCGGCATCAAAGACGGTTTCCTACAGGGCGTTCTACTCATATCGGTTCATGGTCAGGGAGGGTGAGTTCAGCTTATTGCCCCGTTGTCGTCAGCTATTCAACCAGTTCGCCGTCGACATGGCCGCCAAAATGGAATCAGAAAGGCTGCTATACATTAAACTTAATCAGACCAAACTTCGCTCCGACTCCTACATTCACCTCCGTGACGGCTTGCAACAAGAAAATGACCCTCGCAACATCGGCAAGCCATGCATTCTACCCTCCACCTTCACGGGAGGACCGCGATATATGCGTGAAAGGACCCAAGACGCCTTGACCTACGTGCGCATTTACGGCCGGCTGGACCTCTTTATCACCTACACGTGCAATCCCAGCTGCGACGAAATCACTCGCGAACTCCTCCCGGGTCAATCTCACACCCATCGACACGACATCGTTGCTAGGGTTTTCGGTCTGAATTTGGGCAAAATGAAGGATTTGATAGTTAAGGGTCAGATTTTCGGGCATGTCAGGTGCCACATGTTTTCGGTTGAGTGGCCAAAGAGGGGCTTGCCACATGCTCACATCTTAATTTGGCTAACTCATAAAATCGAGACTAATGATATTGACAAATTCATTTCCGCCGAAATTCCTGACCCCGATGAGGACCCCGAACTCTACGAAATTGCCCGCACTACCATGGTACATGGGCCCTGTGGACCAAATTACGCCAACACACCATGCTGCAACAACGGATTAGCCTGCTCAAAGGGATTCCCTAAACGGTTCACTTTGGAGACTCAAACAGGCGGCGATGGGTATCCTCTGTACAAACGAAGGAGTCCAGCCAATGGAGGCCGCACGATTACGGTTGGGCGACATCAAGTGGACAACAGCTACATTGTCCCCTACTGTCCTCTCCTGTCGAAGATATTCAAAGCCCACGTCAACGTTGAGTTCTTCAGCTCTATCAGGTCAATACAATATGTCTGCAAATATATCAACAAAGGCAGCGATGCTGCCATGTTCAGCATCCAGAGGACCACCAGTTGCGACGAAGTGTCCAACTACTTGGCTGGCCGGTACCTCAGCAGCAACGAAGCGTTTTGGCGCATTTACGGCTTCCCGCTCCATCAGAGACACCCGGCTGTGGTGCAGCTTGCTGTACACTTGGAAAATGGACAGCGGATTTACTTCACAGAGCAAAGTGCTGTGCAGATAGCCACCAGCCCTAAAGACACAACGTTGACTGGTTTCTTCAAATTATGCCAACGTGATGACTTCGCTCGAACGCTTTTGTACCCACAGGTCCCATCGTACTTCGTGTGGTCTAAAAACACCTGGGTTCGACGGAAATCCGGCAAAAACGTTGAAGGCTTCCCAGGCGTCAAGTTTGACTCCTGCCTGGGTCGAGTTTACAACATCCCGCCAAACCAGCAAGAATGCTTCTACCTCCGTCTCCTACATGAGGTCACTGGTCCAACAGGTTTTGGCAATATACGTACCGTCAATGGGGTTCTGTGCGACACCTTCAGGGAAGCATGTATGAGACTTGGCCTTCTAGAGGATGACTCCCAGTGGGACGACACGATGGCAGAGGGCGCTTTACTGCAAACGCCTTTGGCCCTACGACATCTTTTCGCAATCCTTCTTCAAAAATATCAGCTTAGTCACCCACTAAGTCTCTGGATGAAATACAGGGATGACATGTTGCACGACTTCTTACGTACGGCTCAGCAACACTGCCCTTCCGCCGAGATCACGTTCACCAACTTCATTTACAATTTTGCGCTCATTCAACTCGAAGACGCTGTCATCGATATGGATGGGTCTGCTTTAACAGAGTACGGCCTTCCACCACCCACACGTGAACACGCCAATGTTATGTCTGCTGAATTGTTACGCGAAAATTCCTACTGCATTGAGGAACTGCACTAGTACGTCCAAGATAATGAACCATGGCTGCTTCCAGACCAGTGCATAGCCTACAACACCATCGTAGACTCTGTCAGACAGCAACGTGGGGGGATCTTCTTCCTTGATGCACCCGGCGGCACTGGCAAAACCTTCGTCACTAAACTAATTCTGGCGGAGGTCAGACGCAACACGGACATTGCCCTGGCTGTAGCTTCCTCTGGTATCGCGGCCACGTTGCTTCCGGGTGGCAGAACCACCCACTCTGCCTTCAGACTCCCGCTTGATCTGGCAAAGTCCGAGTCACCTATCTGCAACATCGCCAAGAACTCAGAACAGGCCGACATTCTGTGCAGATGCAAACTCATCGTATGGGACGAGTGCACTATGGCACACAAAGGCGCCCTTGAGGCACTGGACAGGTCCCTGCAAGACATCAGAGACTCTACGGCCCCCATGGGAGGATTAACTTTACTTCTTTCAGGAGACTTCAGGCAGACTCTACCTGTTATTCCAAAAGGAACCCATGCCGATGCCGTGCGCGCGTGCCTTAAGTCGTCAGCTCTTTGGGCACATGTGCGGCCCTTGCACCTCCAAACTAACATGCGCGCGCAGTTATTGGTGACAGCGGATCCGCTGCATTCTCCAGGGACCTCTTATCGCTCGGTGAAAATAGGATGCTGGCTGATGCGGATGGCTGCGTTCAATTGGACTCACTTTGCACCATTGTCGACACCCCTGCTAGCCTCCGGGACGCTGTCTTCCACGACCTACAAAACAATTTACGCGACCTAAAATGGCTGGCAGGCAGAGCTATTCTCGCACCCAAAAATACAACCGTCAACTCCATCAATATCCAGCTACTTGAAGCTATTCCTGGTGATGTCCACGTCTACAAATCTATAGATAGGACAGCAGACCCCGCCCAGCTTGCTGATTATCCTGTTGAATTCCTGAATTCACTTGAGCCGCCACACATCCTGAAGTTAAAAGTCGGTGCGCCCATTATGCTCATCAGGAATTTGGTTCCACCTAAACAGTGCAACGGCACATGTTTGGTTGTGAAACATTTGGCACCACATTTAATAACGGCCACAATACTTACCGGTTGTGGGAAGGGAGAGGACGTCTTCATTCCACGGATGCACCTTCAACCGTCGGGCGCTGACCTACCAATCCACTTCAGGCGTTCTCAGTTTCCTGTTAAACTCTGCTTCGCAATGTCCATCAATAAATCCCAAGGCCAAACGCTACAAGTCGCTGGGTTACATTTGGGCGATCAGTGCTTCGCCCACGGTCAACTCTACGTGGGTGTTCACGCGTTGGGAGGCGCAGTGATGTTTTCATGTTTTCGCCCAAACGGACAGCTAGGAACATCGTATATACAGAAGTATTCGAGTGAAGACAAGACATTGCAACGTCCACATGCACCTTCGTTCCTTGGAGGGAAAGGACTACATTGGGATTAGTCGTTGCCTACTAGGGGCTCTTACATACCCGGGCAACGCCGGGCTATGCTGCTAGTTTATGTATATATTTATATATATATATAGGGTTTAGCAACAAGTTGCTTGACCATATACCGAAAATTTTTAGAAATAGCAGAAAAAGGAAATAGAAAAAGAAAATAGTAGTCCTTTGGCTGCTATTTCTAAAAATTTTCGGTATATGGTCAAGCAACTTGTTGCTAAACCCTTATTGTTATATTTATGTATAAAAAAAATTTTTGTATAAGTTCTTACCGAATATGGTCCTTTTCCATACTGAAATACTACTACTAGGTGAAATTTGTTGATTTTATTAAATTAATTATCTTTCACCCTACATCTGTAATGTATATTTATATATATATATATATATATATATATTTATTTATATATATATATATATATCATCATCATCATCATTTAGCGTCCGCTTTCCATGCTAGCATGGGTTGGACGGTTCAACTGGGGTCTGTGAAGCCAGAAGGCTGCATCAGGCCCAATCTGATCTGGCAGTGTTTCTATGGCTGGATGCCCTTCCTAACGCCAACCACTCCATGAGTGTAGTGGGTGCTTTTTACGTGCTACCCGCACAGGAGCCAGACGGAGCTGGCAAACGGCCATTATTCTATATTTAACGAGACGTGAGGCTGATCGATAAAATTAGGGGGCGAGCTATAGGATTATATATATATTTAAACACAAGACATGAGACATCGATATATTCAGATGAACTATTGAATTATATATATATATATATAACACGAGGCATGAGGCTGAAATAGACACAGTTATAACATAATAGAGATAAAGAGGGGTAATTAAAGAACAATCAATTGCACAGAAATATTTCTGGTAAGTACGGGCTGAATTAAATTAAATTGCTTAGCTGGAATTCATTTTTCGGTTTGATTCAAACAGTTTGAATCAAAGTGGGACCGTTATTATTATTCAGTCGCTATTGTATATGCATATAGGGAAGTGGGAGGTCGAGTGGCGATAGAAAGAGATGGAAAGACAATGTGAAGAGGAGATAGAGAAAAACATATCGAGAGGGGGGGGGTCGTGGCCCGCGAAAAGTAGCAGCCATATATCTCTTCTCTATCTTCTCTATATATAAAACTGAATTGCGTTTTTACCGCTTGGATCGCTTTCAATGCCACTACATCCCGTCCGATTCGCTCCAAAATTTACAGGGACATGTAGAATGAGGTGACGATGCGCGTGGGCTACCTTAGAAATCCCTATCTTAAAAGGTGTGGTTGCTAGGGGCCATCTTCCTCACTCACCCTATTTCCTCCTTTCCCCTCTCTTACTCCTCTTCATAACTTTCAGAAGTCCACTACGTCACTATCGCTATTTCCTTTCTTTTTCACTGACTCTGTTTCCTACCTTCCTATCACTTCGGCGGCGTTCTTTTAAGTATATGTCTGTCACCAACAAACAACACACGAGCATGAGAACAAATATTATGAATCAGATATTCTTGCGTTCATTTATATGTGTGTGTGTGTGTTCTATATATAAATATGTATATATAATGTATGTGCGTGTGTGTGTGTGTTCTATATATAAATATGTATATATAATGTATGTGTGTGTGTGTTCTATATATAAATATGTATATATAATGTATGTGTGTGTGTGTGTGTGTTCCATATATAAATATGTATATATAATGTATATATACAAAGTGTATATATCTGTATTTATGTATATTAAACTTTTTCATACTTTTTCATAGTTATATATATTTTTAAACAAATTATAAATATAATTTAATAATTTTTATTTTCAATTTAAATAATTTAAAGTTTTCAATTTTATATTTTACTAGCAGTATCGCCCTGCGTTGCTCGGGTTTGTAAGGGAAATAACTATATAAGCATTTTTAGTGAGTTATAGCCAAAAAAAATAGCAAAAAATGCATTGAAAATGGAATAAAAAATGATAGTAATTTTTTTTTTAAATCGTTGACTCATCGTAGACATTTTTAGAGAGTTACTTCCCTTATATAATAGCGAAAAATGCATTAAAATGGAATAAAAAATTATGGTAATTTTTTTTTTAATCGTTGACTCATCGTAGACATTTTTAGAGAGTTACTTCCCTTATATAATAGCAAAAAATGCATTAAAATGGAATAAAAAATGATGGTAAATTTTTTTTTAAATCGTAGACTCATCGTAGACGCGCGCTAATACCCAGAAGGGCTCGATATGAATCACGACTATAAGATACCCGGTTTTGGTTACACTGCACCGCAAAATGTGGGAGTGGTTAGGAATCTAAATCGTAGAGGACAGACACTCACACAACAACAGTTTTATATATATAGATATATTTTATATGTTATATTTTCTTTTTTTGTTTTTGTTTTTTCACTGTTTGATTTGCCTATTAGTGGTTTTATCTCTAATTTAATTTATACAGATATATATCTCATTTGTATACATTTGTATATATAATGCGTGCACACACACACACACACATATATATATATACACATATATATATAATGTGTGCATTACGTAGTCGGTCGATTCAGCTGAAAATATGCACACCTATGTTAAAGGTGCTGACAAGTTTGCATGACAACTATTTTTTTCCTCAACTGAAAGGCGTCACCTCTAGGACAAAATTCCTCATCTTATAAAATGTGGCCCCAGTAGACCCGAATGAAATCGGGTTATATTAACCAAAATGTGAAAAGGGGTCTAAATGGGGCTGGAAGGGGATTAAAATTTCTAGGAGTGGGTGTTTAGGAATTTTCTGTTACATCAAGCTAAAAAATTTGCACCAGCCTTTTAATCGTCAATGTGTTGCCGTCCATGATAAAGAAGTTTTGAATGCTTGCCATGGTGAGTCTACTGTCGTGAGAAAGAATCACTTCAAAACTTGGTGTTTACGAATCTTCTTTTACATCAAGTTCAAAATTTTACGCCAGCCGTTAAACTGTCACAACGTTGCTGTCCGTCATTAACAAATGCCAGCCATGGTGACTCTACTATCCTCAGATTCTATCCCTTCAAACTTTGGTTTCCAATATTTTATTATTTTTATTCAGCTCGCAAGTTCGTCTGTCCCTTTTAAATGTTAGCGTTTTGCTGTCTGCCTTGAAGCAGACCTTTCCATTGCCACTGCCTCATATTTCTGATTGATCTTTCTAAATATTTTATTTCTCAACTTACTCAAGATCTTCTGTTGTTTATAAATGGGAGAGAGATAGAAAGATAGAGAGTAAGAGAAAGCGAGGGAGAGTCCGAGAGAAAAGAAAAGTAAGAGAGTGGGAAGTGAGAGAGAGAGAGAAAGGAGAGAGAAACAAATACGGAGAATCATCATCATCATCATCATCGTTTAACGTCCGTTTTCCGTGCTAGCACGGGTTGGGCAGTGTGGCCGGGGTCTCGGAAGCCAGGAAGTTGCACCAGGATCCAGTCTGATCTGGCAGTGTTTCTACAGGTGGATGATCTTCCTAACGCCAACCACTCTGTGAGTGTAGTGAG